>NC_089784.1:46933713-47006213 GCF_040412425.1 Macrobrachium rosenbergii
ACTACCGATTCTGTCCTAATCAAACGAAAATTATTGTCATTCTTGAGCCATCTGTATCCGTATGTTGACTTCATGCGTACCTGCATTGTTTACAAGTTTAATTGCCCAAAATGTAATTTTGGGACTTATGTGGGATGTACCAAGCGCCTACTTAAGGTGCGCATCGACTCTCATAGGGGTGTCAGCCACCGTACAGGCTTAGCTTTAAGCAAAAAAGAAAATAGTGCCATTAGACTTCATGCTATATCTTGCCACCATCACATACAATACAGTGATTTTCAAATACTTGGACAAACAAAAAAATAGCCATTCCTTCCCTTTTTAGAGTCCCTCCATATTAAACAACAATCACCAACACTCAATAGCCAAACCACCTGTGTTCCATTGTTCATTGCATAGTTTTCTTTTTTTTTTTTTTAGTTTTTCCTCACACCATTTCACCCTCTTCCATTTGCAGTCCTCTAACTCGCCCAAGTTGTCATTTAACTACGACATGAACAGTAGGTTCTCCAGTATTTTGTACTACATTATCATTTTTTTTTATCATTTTGAATATTCATTGTTTTTTTCTCTCTCTCTCTCAGTATCTATCTTCTCAGTGATTTTATTTGACGATTTCTGTTTGGTACGTGATTTCTTATTGCTTTGCTTAACTTAGGTTTTTATGTTCCTTTTTTTTACTTTATATTATTATGTATTTTAAAGTTTTGTCAATTATATATAACTGTTTTAATACTTTTAGATTTAGTCAATCGGTATAGTTTTCTTACTGTTTCTTTTTTATTTTTATGTAATTCCATAGATAAGTGACCCTGATGATGGGAAAAGTTACGTATTCCCGAAAGCTCGGCTGTGCCTCTGTTTATTTCTAAGAAATAATAATGTCTGTAATTTTACCACGTCTTCTGGCTATCCTGTTCCTCCTTATATATATATATATATATATATATATATATATATATATATATATATATATATATATATATATATATATATATATACATATACATATATATATATATATATATATATACATATATATATATATATATATATATATATATATATATATATATATATATATATATATATATATATATATATATATATATATATATATATATATATATACACATATACATATACATATATATGTATATAGTAATAGTATATTGCTACAGTAGACTAATGTTATATCCATGACTGCTAAATTTTTATGCCAGAAAAAATTTTTTTGAATAAACTATTTAAAGAACGTAATTCATGGTAGCAGGATCTCATAATCAAAGATTAGGGCCGCAATTCATGCTATAAATTACAAGTTTTGAAGGATGAAATTGCTAGGAAGTCTAGATTACATTGTCATTTATTATAATCTTAAATATTATCAACTTCATTACTGTGGTTTATTATGGTGTAAAATTGTGCAATCATGTAAGCTTTTTTTTTAAATCATTGAATAATATAAAATATATTGGATGAAACCAATATCTGTAAAAAAATAACGAAAATAAAATAATATTATGTATAACGATAGTTATGAAAGGAGATTACATAGTAGAAAATAAAGAAACAATGAATTCTGTAGTTAACGATTGAATTAAATCCGAGTCACCAAATTTCCGTTTACGTTGTTTTGCCGGTTTCAGCTTTATTTACATGTATATATTATCCTTATTTGATTCCATTTCTGCCATATTTTCCTTTGTGGTGAGAATAAAATATCTGCACGTACGTTTTCGTAGTTTTATAGCTATGAAAGACCTAAGGAATGATTGAAAAATGACTTCCTTCCTTAAAAAAAAAAGAAGAAGAAAAAAAAAAGACTGCTATCACAGACGTGCATAAGTCCTGCAGTACCATATTGGCCCCAAAATGAAATATGGCACTGTAATCCTCACTCCCCCAAAATGTATTAAAATGAAATCCATTTCTGTGACAAACTCAATAGGCCAACGCGAGGAATCCGGTGACCTTTTGACAAAAGGCCATCAGAGAGCTTACATGTTCTTATGTTCCACCATATTACTGTGAGAGAATCATTTACTTTTTGAAAACCAAAACGCTGAGATCATGAAGAAAACATTTATTTGTTTTACCCTATGAAATGTATGGCGTAGACTTTTTTTCATCTTGCGTAGTGCATCATATCCTTAAGCCCATTTTTTTTCTACAAAAAGTAAAAGTTTAATGGCAAACATGGGGTGTTTGGGTTAGTGTTAGTTCTAACATAAATTAAACTTATTTTCAATATTATTCACAAAAGAGATCTAAGTATAAAAAAAAGCACTTAAACAGAATATAAGAAAAGACACTAGTAGCAAACTAAATTATTTTCCGCATTAATAGTTCAGGGGAAAATTATGATGCTGATAGACACGAGAGCTCAGTGCTGATTTAATGATTGACTGAATGAATTTATTTTTGGACGTGAATCGATGTTGTCCCATTTAATTACTCTTACACTACAGAAGGGATTCAATAATATTTGGGCATGAATGCATAGATTCTATCCGTTATTAATTACCAATGGTGACATACATCTCGATATGTAAACTGCCTTATGTATTTGGGATCAGATAGTGTATTTCCACAACTCAGGTTTGTCTCAATTGTTAAACACGTGATTTTGCATTTTCTTAGTAGTAAAGAAAAAGGATTTCATCGTTACGGAAAGTTACACAGTTTCTTTAGTCTTTCTCTCCTGACAATTTCATTTTTAATAAAATAAACACTAATCACCCTCCCTACATCATACTGTATAATTACATCGTTCTTCATTCCTACGTTCCTCTTTATCATATTACTCTTTCTCATAATCTTTATTCTTTGTCCTCAACCGCGTGATAAGGAAACGCGGTTTACAGTGAGCAGGAAAGGGGACCATAAATCACTAGAAATAATAACGAGATATTAACGCAAGGGGTGGAAAGTGAGAAGCAATCCTTTGCACATTCATGAGGTGGTGATAAGAATTTAATAAAATCGTCTTTCTTACTCAAATTCAGTGAGGAAGTTTTAGCAAGAAGGGTTTCTGCAGTAGCATAAGTCCTTCTTCTTTGCAATAATCCTCTTAGTGCAACTCCTCAGTAAGTTTAAACTAAACCTCTTGCAGTCCTGACACATGATCTTCCCTCACTAATTTTTTAAGAAAACTCACATAGATATGCATTTTTAAAGTAACGTACTTGTAAAGGTACCTTTGAGAAGGAATTTTTAGCCGTTTCTAAAACCGTTACTATTACTAGAGGATGAATGACAAACAGTGTATTTTTTTGGAGGAGATACTTATTTTAAAAATCCGAATAAAGGTTAAGATCATGTTTATTGGTATTTACAGATATCGTGTGTATACAGTTGTAAAAAACTTAAAAATTTTCCACAAAAGTTGGAGTGACAACAATGATAGTTTGAAATAAACTAATCAGTTTTTTTTTTTTTATTAGAGCAGTCAAAATCCTCTTAGCTTTCCTTTGCAAAATCTAAAACATTCTTTCGCCATTCCCTTGAAACTTTATGGTCTTTTCAGTTATATATATGGTAGAGATATATATATATATATATATATATATATATATATATATATATATATATATATATATATATATATATATATATATATATATATATATATAAATATATAAAAATATATATAAATATATATATATATATATATATATATATATATATATATATATATATATATATATATATATATATATATATATATATTATATATATATATATATATATATAGTAAATATATAAATATATTTTTATATGTTTCCATATATATGCATCTATATTTCGCATATTATATATGTATTCTGGTATAGTTATATTATGACTCACATTTATTACATTTACTCGAAAATGGCCTTGCAAGATAACCAGGACATATAAAACACAAACAAAAAAAATTACCAAGGAGCGGAGGCTCTTTCTCAAAGGAAGTATCGTGAAACACGTGGATATAAAAATAGTTATATTTTTATAACACACAAGATCAAAGGGAAAATTAACTGAAAACACGTTAAATTGCTGCTGCAGAAGTCCTCCCGAAGAGGGGGAGCTTAGGAATGCCAGGAACACGGGCAAGGATAATTCTGCTACGATCGTCCTTCTGAAACGATATTAGGACCCAGGTTACAAATCTAATGCTGGAATTTGGGGAATGAATTACTCGGGGTGCACTGAAGGCGCCAAGGACTCCCGAGGCGTTACTTGTTACTCAGAGGAAAGAAGCAGTGAACACGTGGGCCGATTGAACCAAGAAACATCAGGGAATACAAAGTTATAGGCCCAGATGTTAATAAATGCACAAGGGCGAAGTAACGTGACTAGCAACTCGTTTTGGGTACTTTACCACATTGTAGGGGCGTAAGGCTGACGTCGGCGTCCAACTTCGTCTTCTCCCAGAGGTTCGCTAAATTTATTTTTTATCGAAAAAATTAAAATTACTTGACTAACCTTTAGGATGGAAAGACGAATGAGGACAAGAGAAAATTGATGAAAATTAAATACTTTAATATAAAACTTGAGTCAAGACTGAAGTTATTGAAGGCTATAGCCTCATGAAATTAAATCCCCAGTCTACATTGACGAAAGTGTCCTGTTAGTTCCAAGACAACAGCTCTTGACCTCTCTTCACTCCAAGGTTCCACCCCTTTTAGCGAAACTCCAACCTACAGGGAAAAAAAAGACAAGTTATAGGGAGCGGTTGGTTGCGATCCCAAACACACTTAATATGAAAAAAAAAAAAGGGTACCGAGGCTAAAACAAGAAACTTAAACCTCAAACTATTTTATACTCGATACGTTAATCACGTCACTGAAGGTTGAAAAATTAATGAAGGGCCTTGCCTCAATGATCTTTAAGTGTATAGTACACTATCACCGACTAAGTACACATAACACCCTTAGATCTGCATTACATGAACTTACCTGAGTTAGGCAGCCAGCAGCGAAGATCTTGGAACTCAGCCGTCGTCCTCCACCATGTATTTTCCTTCACCTCGAACCCCCACACGATGAGCTTATTTTCTCATGTTCAATTTCGTACACCTTACGATGGCTCGTGATTCAACAGGAAGTCTCTTGAGCTGCATTACCACATCAGTACCTCCGGGAAACGATCAATCAATAAAAAGTGCAGAAAGTAGGAATTGATCACCCGACCAGCTAACTAGTAATTCCTCAAAATTTTTCGTAACCGACAACCGTCCGTCTTGTCTCTGGCGACGGTGGTGGTAGTGAAGGGTAGTAGCGGTACTTTGGTACTGTCTTACCCGAGCTTTTTCCGCGTCCTTGTTAGGTCTGATGTCTGTCATTTAGTGACGTATCAAGGACCGTGGAAACATGGAAGTCCATGTAACGTACAAATTCAAGTTACTTAACTCAATTGATTAATGATTTAATTTAAATAAAGTTTGAGATCCAATTTCTTGAAAAATTTTATATTTGTATTAATATTTTTGTACAAGAGGCACACGTGGTTGTATCGACAAAAGGGCCTCCCTCACCAAGGTACTGCTTCAAGTCGTAGATTGGGGCAGAAAAGGGCGCCCGTGGGATGATGAAAAGGCCGCCGTTGAGTATCAGCTCGCGTTTGGAGACTTGCAATCCCCACTTGCAGTCTTTGAAGGCCACATGGATTCGGGCAAGGAGCAGAGGGCGGCAAGACTTCCACGTGGCGGCGAAGCGATCGGAGGGCAGGGGGGCAAGGCCTGCTGAAGAGTGACTTCTCAGCTGAAACTAACGACCGTGTGTGAGAAGGAGCTGTCCTCGCCCTGACCTTTTATTGCTTCTGGACAGGGGTGGGGCGGGCGATGTCCTGACCCAGGTCACGCTGCTATGTCAAAGAAAACGTAAAACTTTCCTGTACCAAAGAAAACGGTGCAAAGCCAGATTACTGCCCAAAAACTCTGAGCGCCTCTTGTAATCCCCCAACTTCTGGTTCAAACAAACCCAAGCCAGTATCCACTACTTCTCCCATGTTCAAAATAGACAGAGGCCTTTCTATCTTCGTAAGCAAAGCAGAAAGGAGGACGCTTTCATAGCGTATTTTGGCGCTAATCTTTTACAATATATATATATATATATATATATATATATATATATATATATATATATATATATATATATATATATATATATATATATATATATATATATATATATATATATATATATATATATATATATATATATATATATATATATATATATATATATATATATATATATATATATATATATATATATATATATATATATATATATATATATATATATATATATATATATATATATATATATATATATATATATATATATATATATATATATATATATATATATATATATAATATATATATATATTTTCATGATATTGCCTTGTAATACGTATATCCTCCTATAATTTTGACATATTTACTTTTTCATGTGTTATGTTTAATGATAATGGTTGTTGAAGTGTCATATTTAGTTTGGCATCAGATCTCAAAAGAACTAATGATTACTTGATAGCGTAATTTAGAATTGTTAATACAATTTTAATAGTAACGTAATTTAGAACGAATATCTTTCTTGATAAAAGCGTAGTATTTGAACACGTGTGTGTGTGTGTCCAGGAAGGGCTTGTTTCATTTCAATTGTCATCAGTTCAGATAAGAGGGAATGCTTTGTTTTGGGTTAGCGATGACAGATTTGCAAAACAAACGCCGATTCGTCCCATACGGGCTCAAGACGAGTGATTTCATGTTGTTACATGCGTTGTTCGAGTCACGTATGCCACTTGGAGAGAAAGAATACGTGTCCTGATCAATTACGTCATGTTTTGTAAGATGCGTTCAAAACGTTTTGCTGGGATGACGTAACTTTCCTTCTAGAAGCTTCTCCATTGTATCTCGCACCCAAAACGCTTTAGTGACGTCACCTCCCTGCTTCTAGAACTTTTGTATCTCATACCCAAAATGCTTTAATGACATCACGTAATTGTTTCACTGTTACTGGAATCCTAAAATTTTTTTCATTCTGATTTCTGAGACCAGTCGATTTGGTTCCATCTCTCTCTCTCTCTCATTCCTAATTAGGAAGAGATTACTTTTAACGTAATTTTTTGTGGTCACTTTTAACATTAACTTTTGAGATCTGAATTTAGCAAAGTTATTTAGTTCGTAACGGCGCCTGGTAAAAAAGTGTGTATTGTGTAACGCAGCTGCAGCAAGTGATTTACAGAGGTTTTCACAAGTTGTGTAAGGTAACGTGAAATTTTACTTATTGATACCATGGTATGATAAGTTAGGAAGTTGTGGTATGATAAGTTAGGAAGTTGTGGTATGATAAGTTAGGAAATTTTGAACAAGTGAAATCATTATTGATAAATCTTACGTGTATTTTTGTGTGTTTTTCTATTTACAATTTCTTTATATTTTCACATTTTTATGTTTGTGATGTAACATTTATTTACATAGCATTGTAAATATTTCTTGGTAATTTAACATTGCATACTTAATTTAACATTGCATACTTGATTTAACATTGCATACTTGATTTCATTTATTGAGATTTTCTTTTTAAATCTTGAGTAATTCTTGATAGTTTAAATTTTGCTTGATTAATTTAAATTCCTGATAAAGTTTTTGTGAATTAGTTTTGTTTCATAATTTAATTCAAGAATTCATTGATTTTGTGTTATTTTCAACTAATAGTAAATTTTTCAGATTGTGAATTCTAATTAATTGTGAATTCTAGTTATAAACTTTGAATCTGAAAATAAATTTTGTATTTAACATTTTAGAAAAACAGTGTTTCATTTATTGATCACCAGTGAATAGGATTGATTGTGTGTGCATAAGGCAAAGTGATAAACATGTTTTGTTCTTTTAGTTTTGCTAAAGTGAATTAAGACCAGGGAAACAGTTAGAGTTTTTTGATGGAGTGATGCCCTTTTACTCTAGAAGATTTCTAGTTTAATTTTTGATACCTCACACATATTCTGATGAACTTAGTTTGATTTTTCAAGTGATTGATAAATAAGTTTTTCTTAAGGGATCACTGTTACCTTTAGAGTACTCAGTCGTAACAATTAATGTTATGAGAGTTCAGGTATCTGGCTGAAGTGAGGTATATATTTTGAATCTTGAGATTAGTTGTGTAATAACCAGGTACTTGATACGCATCGTGACATAATATATATATATATATGCCCATATATATATATATACAAAATATATATATATATCCTCTATATTTATATTTATACTGAGTGGTGTTATATATATATTTTGATAAATATAAATGATGTATAAGTTATTTTTTGCATAACTGTTTTGTGTATGTATGTATCTGTCTTTGCGTGCGTTTGCCTTCCGCGTAAACATCGTCGACCATGGGGAAAGGAATTAAGATTTCATTTGCTATTGACAAAAATTCCTCTGATTTAAATCATTGCTTTGACTGAGCGCAATGAAGAGTAATGTCCAACAATTCCCAGCCATGACTTTGAGACCACTATTGACCTTCCTCTACTATATTTTAATGTCCGAACTCGATCATAGGTCGAATAAATATTTCTTAAAGATGCATTTAAACCATCATAGCCTTCCCGATACAGTATTCCAAGACCTTGAATGCCCATAGATAAACATCGTTATTAAATGGAACTAATGAAATGACTCCAGTCTTTAGAGCTTTAGTTCCTCCTATAAGCATGAAAGAACATTTGATTATGCTTAGTTCATTTAAAAATAAAGATTTATCATACAGAAAAACAAAAAGAAATGTAGAAAGATTTATGTTGCAAACACAGATGCAGACTCATTAGAATTGTATCCATCATTTCCATCCGAAATTCCTGACAAGAGAGAGTCAATGTGAAATTGAATGAATGCAAATATTCCTTTGATAATGTTTTTTCGTCCACATTCTATAATAACACCTGATCAATTCCTAAAGAGACGGCCTTCATAAAGGAGACCCAAATGATTTCATAAAAAGAATTTGTTAATTCCAAAGAATTTCTGGAAAAAGCTTAATCTTTATCTAGTGCTGATCATTTGCATATGGATGGGCATCTCTGTGATGGAGCAACTCACGACTTCTTGTCGCGGGGCGAGGACAAATGATTATTCGGAGCGCCATAAATGTGCAATAACAGAGTAACAATTCTGGTCTCCACGCCAGATTCATTATAAAGAGAATGAAAAAGTTGCAGCATACTCACTTGAAACGAATTTTATTGCATTTAGTGACTTTTGAAAAATAAGCTAATGGAGATTAAAGATATTTAGAGGAACGTTGCTGGATTACGTTAGTAAGAAGATGATTCAGAAATAAGAATCTTTGCTGGATCAGTATATGAAGGATGAATAGATAAATATAATTATAACAGAAGAAAGGCCTATATTGATATTTCTCATCTATGCCTGAAAAAAAGGACTATAACTATATAGCTGATTTAAAGAGACAGAATTGCTATAACTAAGAATCATTGGTGAACAAATCCTGTTCTCTGTTATACTTAATGTGGTGTCTGATCCTCAGGTCCCCTTACTTTCTATCGTTTTCCTTCTCACTTAATCGCATTTCTTTGTCTTTCATCTCATTTTATGGTGACAGCGCTCCTTAATTATTTAAAAAGAGGGCCTAAACAACACTGGAAGGTGCTGGGATTTCATAAAAGAGTTTACAATATTATATTTTCTATATTAAGAGTAAGGCTATCTATAATAAGATTACTTTTCTTAGACTAAGGATAAAACCAGTTGTGCAAATATTATGGTGCATGTCTGATAATATTTTCTTGGGTTTCATCGACATTCATGTTAAGAGAAAGCAGGCAGAGTGTTTAGCAACCAGAGAAATGTAATAGAGAAGTTCTTGAGTGAGAGAGCAGCTTGAGAGATTTATCCGTCTATGAAAAGCAAAAATTTTCAACTCAAGGAGGATGGCAGATACTATCAATGTATTATAAAACCGAGGTGCAATTACGTTATGCTTGCGTATGTTGGCTTTTAATCAAGTATTCTCTTATAATACACCAATACAGAATCTTTGAAATTTAAATTCAGTTATTAATCTGAAGGGTCTCTCTCTCTAACTCTCTCTCTCTCTTGCATTTGTCCTGTGAATTGGTGAAAATGTTGAAATATTACAGAAGAATTAGTTCTTCCTTGAATCCACTTGTATGGAGGCAAAATTCTGGAGAGTTTTCAGATTTCAAACATTCTTTAATTGATGATGATGATGACAGACAAACCATAATAAAATATTATTATTATTATTATTATTATTATTAGAAAATTATTACCTGTTTTAACATGTATAAACTTTATGGGGATTCCATGGAGGGATGTGCTCACAGTAGAGAGGAGAAATGATATCAAAACATAGTTAACGTAGCAAGAAACTGAGGGATCTTTAAGAAAAGGAACCTTTCTAGGAAAGGGATTCTCTGTGTTAGTAATGAAATCAAGAAGTAGTTATGAGATAATTTATGCAGAACTGTCACGCCAAGATAAGATATCTCGATATGTTAACGGAACATAAGTGTGTGCTCACATAGTTGATAAAAATGTATAAGAGTTTCACCAGTAATGAAATTGTTTCAGAATATAATGCTCTTTCACACACAAAACACATTACATTATATATTGTTCTTCATATTGTTGATATATATATATAATAAATATATATATTATTATCTAAATAAGGATTGCTAATGATATATATATATATATATATATATATATATATATGATATATATGAATTTTTTTTTTTTGATTCACGTCCATTAAATAAATGTGTGACTCACATCAGGATCAGACCCAGGTCTTTCAATTGAAAGACAGGAAGACTCCTGATGAAAGTCAAGTATTTTTCTATATGGATATATTAAGGATGTTATAGATATATGCATATATGTGTCATATATGCCAGATAGCTAAATATATATAATGTATATATTATATAAAGCATATATATATGTCCCATATATATATATATATTACATTATATTTTTTTTTAGATTTACCACCTGCCCAACCAGAAAACAAAGAAAAATCTGAATTCTATTATACATTACATTTACCTGTGACTAGGTATTCAGACACATTTATTAGAGCTGGTGCAAAGACCCATCCTGAGAAGTTGTGCCCAAGTGTATAAAGTTTGGACTTGTAAAAAGGTTAAGTGATAAATGAACAAATGACTGCAAAATACAGGATGTGATGCAACTTCCGTCAAAATAAAGAAATCAGTAGAACAACTTTGGATGATAGGAATGCTAAGGGCCTGGAAAAAGTTCCAGGGAATTGGAATAAAGAAGAGAAACTTAATGAACAAGATAAATAAAAATTTACCTATAGGTTATTTGAAACTGTATAAAGAAAAATTAATCAAGGGGGCATGGGATGAAATGACAACATAAAATGATTTTTGATGAAGACGTGAAGGGAGGAGAAAAGAAGACGCAGGATAACAGAGTAAATCAAGAGAAAAAGGGGAAAAACCGATTCAGACCTACGATAAAAAGAAAACTCAAGAAGAAAGGGAAGTAGATGAAAAGGTTCTGGCAGGAAGAATTTCATAAAATGCACGAAAGTAAAATGACGCAAAAAATGGAAGGAAGAGGGAGGAGGGAAACATGAAAGAGGATTGTAGAAGGAGTATGAGGAAAGTGACGTGCATGTCACTAGATTCTCCAGAGAGCCATGAGAATACATGAACGCTGCAGCCCTGATGCAAGACCTAATAAAATAAGAATAAAGTGAAAACCGGAACTGGGATTGAAAAAAGTGGAAGAAAACGTTTCAAAAACTAAATACAAAATCTTTTGAAAACAAGTGGCCCAAGTGGTATTTAACCAGAATTGTCAATCTTAAAAAAAGGAGAAAATTATCTAAGAGTTCAAACAAAGCTACTTAAAAGCTAAGCAAAACCAAAAATAAATTAAGGGAATTTGGAAGATAAACTAAAACAAAAATGTTAAAGAAAGCAAAGAAACCTTTTAAAAAGAAGTTATTCCAAGTTTCACTAATGAACATTTAATGCAGATGTACCTGAATTTCATTAACTGAAGAAGGAATAGAAGAACATCTTAGGATAATGACAAGACCATAGAAAAAAAGAACTAAGCAGTACTCTCAAAAGGAGGAAGAGTGGAAGATAGCCTCTTAATATTAGTGTTGTTTAGCGTGTGTGATAAATTTGATGAAGATTTTATTATTTCAAATTTCATTATTTCAAAAAAAAAAAAAAAAGGATGGAAATAGGAAACTCCAGAATTCCATCAGTGTGGCTAGTATCACGGTTGTACCTTTTACCCTTGTTGCTCCAAGGTATGATAAGTCCCATTACCCACCCAAATTTGTTTCTAGACTTCCCCTGAACGATATTATCAATACCTGGGTCTCCGAAATGCTGAACGGATTTCGATGAAATTTGGCACGATTGGACATGTGTCAAACCTTGTTTTGCCAGGTTTGATTCCGATCGGTTGAATATTTCCAGAATTATAAAGGGCCAAACTTGGGATTTTTGTGTACTCCGGGAGGCTGGGCTTTACTAACTGCCAACCACCGTGGCCATTTCTGTGCTGAACATCAGTGATAAAAGTGTTGGAAAAAAATAGAAAACGAAGTAGCGAGGAAAATGCTAGGAACACCTAGAAAAGCCGCTATAAGTACATGAAGTTAAGGGGAGAGATAATTATATGTGTCTGAAATGAAGAAGATAATCATTAAGATCATGAGTGGAAGCATACAGTTTTAAAAGGGGACAGGAATGGTGAGTTAGAGAGAGTGAAAGAGGATGAGAACAATAAATGAATAAAAGTATCTAGGAATTATACTGAAGATGCAGAAACAGATGGGGGATGAAGAGGAAATAAGGATAAAAAAAAAGTAATGGAAGGAGCATGTCAACAGTATGAGAAGTTTAGGAATCTGCCGCGAATGGGAAGAAGAAATAAAGGATAAAAAAGGAAGACAACTAAGAGAGCCATATAAAAAAAAAAAAACCAGCATATTAGGAAGAAAGAAGAGAAGAAAGACATACGGCGCAGAAAGTGGAAGACAAGAGACAAGAAACTAAAAGAAGTCAGGATCAAAGACTAAGGCGTGCAGGAAGTGCCGACGCAAAGGCAATGCCTACAAACCAAACAGAAATGGAGCACCGAAAAGATGAAATACCGCTAGCACTGGTACAATAAATATATTTCTACTAATGTGTCGCTGAGCAAATTAGATATATAGGGAAAAAAACTCTTGTTCAAGTAAGTTTGGGTACTTTCCAGGTAAAAAAAATAAAGAACTCTCATATTTTTCAATAGGCCATAATAAACTACACGTCCAACATTATTCTAATATCGTCTGGACGTGCAAGGTGAATAAGATCCAGAATATGTACGTTTGAGGTAATAATGTTTTTGTGCCATTGTATTTTAACCTTCACTCACTTTAATCATATATATTTTCCCTTGAAAACTCTGAATAATCAATATTGTATGAATCCTAGAATATTAAGTGTTGTACAATTGGCCTGCTTCGAAGTTCTGAGATGAATTTAACATTCTAGAATTTCCTGAATAGGTTAAGTCATTTATAAATTCATCTGGAACTATACATGAAGGGGAAGAAATATACGATTAATAATATAATGCGGACATTGATATGAAAATTTAAAGCTCGAAGAATACGCCGTTTGAAGAATTAGATTTTTTTGTTTTTTACTAATTATTTGAAATTAACAATCGCAAAACTAAACACTTGAACAAAACAATAACTGATAATCACAAATATCAGATTAATCAGAAGCAAACCATTTCAGGTGACCCTTTGAATTTATTGCAAGTATTGAAAAGTAATCCTGATAATTTAATTTTAATGTGATAATTGCAATATGCAAGTAATAAAAAAATATAAAGAAAATGACAATGACAAAAAAGTTAATAGTCAGTTTTTCTCATAGAGTGTCTTTACTACTTCACTGACAAGTCCCTTTCAAGTTTTCGGCGATTGACTGATTAGAAGAATGTGCTGCTTACCAATAACTTAATCAGTAATTTATCCCTGAACCGAAAGAAACTATGCTATTGCTATTTTGTTTTCAACTTCATTTTATAGAGACTGTGGAGTATGCATTTCAAATACTGGCACTTTGTTTCTCAGCTTCGCTTAATGACGTCAGACGACGAAAGGAAATCAAATGTGAAGCACTTAACCGATGGAGGCTGTCGGGAATATGTTCATATTGTACGATAGTCTTATCTAAGAAAGAAAATCATTGAAAAAAAAATCACATATCGTGACAAATTATTTATTCTTATTTATTTGGAAATCATTATGTAAGGAGCAATTACTCATTTACAAATAGCATTGTTATTACATGGAAATAATACTAAATTCATCTAGTATTTTGTCATTCCGCCTCAAGTATTTCATATTCAGAATTCCCACCTTTTATTGTTCTGCATTTTTCCTTGTATTTTCACATTTTTTAGTTTTCTTTAACATTTATATATTATTATATATATATATATATATTATATATATATATTTCTTTATACATATATTATATTCATATTTATATATATATATATATATATATTGATATTAAATATTATATATATATATATATATATATAATTTTGTTGATTAATTTTTCCTGATATCTGTCCGTCCGCATTTTTTTGTCAGCATTTTTTCTGTTCACCTTCAGCTCTTAAAAACTTTTGCTGTTATTTTCAAATTGGTATAGTTGACCCTCCACCCACCTCGGATCATCAAACATACCAAATTGCAGCCTTCTAGCCTCAATAGTTTTTATTCTATTTAAGGTTAAAGATAGCCATATTCGTGCTTCTGGCAACGAAAACTCGATTGCGCCGATGGAACTTCTCCGTATTTTTCACTTGTTTATATGAAGCGACCACTTTGTATAAATACAAATCGAATTTAAATTTATAATGTGTTTCATTTCTGACGGAGCCGTGTCACGATTTCCTAACTTTTGCTTCTTTGTGCAACACTGAGTATGTTTCAGACAAAGCTCACTTCGATGAAGCGTTCCCTTGTTCTCCGTCCGTGACACTGATAATGAATCACTGAAACAATTTCAAAGCCAACAGAAAAAACATTTTCCATTCTTTATGAACTGTCATAATTCTGTCCTAACAATCAGTGAAAACGAATGTGTTCCATTAACCCGAAGAAAATATGTGAGTGTTTTTCGATAGACATAAGGGTAGGAACAGAATCCTTATTCATTGGTTACCGCAAGAAAATAACAGGCATGAAACATTTCCTGTCACTCATCTGTATTGCAAAACAATCCATAGCGAATTTTAACGATGCTTCCCCTTCCAAAAGAAGAAGATTATGGGTTAAGTGAAGAAGGCGAAATCTATAAGAAGAAAGAGAAAGGGTGTAGACAAAAGAAACAAGTAAAAAATGAGCATAAGTTTCTTTATATATATGATATAGTATATACAGCCGCTATAACATATAATAAGGGTATATATATATATATATATATATATATATATATATATATATATATATATATATATATATATATATATATATATATATATATATATATATATATATATATATATATATATATATATATATATATATATATATTGTTACGTGTGAGGTCTTGGTTGATCATGTATTATTCAATTTTACGTAATTTTTACGGCCCTGCAAACCAAGATTACACGTAACCTGCCACTTGAAGCCAAAAGTTAACCTCAAAGACAGTCGTTAATTAGCCAAAGGTCGCCAGTTAAGGGTTATTAACCTTAACAAAAATATTTGAGATGAATTTGATTTTAAACGCAACGGTTCTTCCAAACATTCGGACGCGAGGCATACAAAAAAATCGAGATTTAACCTGATTTTGCTTACCCTAAATCCTAGGTATTTTACTGGAATAACGGGGTTGAAGCTAACAATATAATAATTAGGCTTAATCTAGACTTCGTAAACACATATACCCTAAGTGGTGGCTGAAGGAAGAAAACAAAGAAATTTGAAATACAGAAAAGAAAGGATAAAAGAATGGACGAAGTTCAACAAAACGGACTATACCTTAATGACGAATGTTGTGCGCATCAACGACGGGACGTGAAGTTCTTGTGTGTTTTTTCTTCACTTCATTCTAATAAAATAATAGACAAAGGGGGACAGAGGCCCAACTTCCAGACGTCATCTCTCCCGCAGCGGGCTAGTTTCTCTCTGTCGTTCCCTGACCGGCCTGGGTCAAAACAGGCCTACAGTCATGCCTTAGGCGTCTATGCTCTGTTAAAAACATTCGCCACGAGAGACAGGTAGAAAGGAAAAAAGGACCTTAGGACCACCTATTTTAAAGTTGAATATGGAAATTTTCCTATAGGGGAAAATGGCTAAATTCTACCTATCCTTTTTGTCAATGGACGTTAAAGTTTGAACTGAAGACGCTTTTGGCGTGGAACAAAGTCAATTTCCCTGTCTTGAGTCAGGCTGATATTTATCCCTAAATGTTCGAGGGCGAACAGCAGTAATATTTATAAAAGCTCCCCCTTAAGAGGGCCTTCACTCCCTTTTCGGGCGTGAAGGTCTATACTAAGCAAGCTGTTCGCCTCTCGTAGGTTACTCTCCTTCCCTGAGCAGATTAGTCCTGGTTAGCCTACCTAGCTACAGAACTACCTAACCCTAGATAGGATATGAGCTATAATCACTACTTTACCTAATTCTAATAGTACTAGAAGGTGCTCACGGTTATTATAGGCTACCTCCTACAATCATGATGTGTTTTAGACCTAGCCTAGTGGTACATTCTATGATATTCCCTAGCCTAACCTATCCTAACCCGACCGTAGCACCAACATAAGAGTTAATATTCTAACTAAATTACAACATGGTTTATGTTTAATACAATTAAAATTTACTAGTTAATTCATGAGGTTGCCTCATATGATAAATGGGTGCCTCACTGAGGTCTTAGGCCATGCGTGTCACGAGCATCGTGGCTCGTTTCACAATAGTTAAGATTACTGAAATTAGTTAGGCTACTTACATGATTAATGCGGCTCGGTGGTAAGTGGAAAGAACAAGGCTACTAAATTGATGTACTGTACTTTAAGGTGGCCTAGGCTAGGTACAAATAAAAGGAAGAGATCACACTGGCTACCTTCTCTGGGCAAGGGGCCAGGATCACTCTTAGATGTTAGGGCACTGTGCCGAGAGGGCACTAGTGCCAGGATGAGCTTATAGCTCGGCAACTACTGGGCTCTCTTCCGCCCCTTCTTCTTCTTCTTCGGTTTCCTCCAAGGCCTATCAGTAGCTGGCCTAGCAGGTGATGAAAGCACCGACTCCGGGGACAGGCCAGAAGGGCTATAAAGTCAGGGGCAACTGCAAAAGCTGCGGGAGGACTCCCTACTCCGGCTGCTGCGACAACCGGAGCGAGAGCGATCTCGACTTCTGCGTCCGAGGATGCCAGTTCCTGGTCTTCAAGGAAGGGGTACCATTTCGATCCTCCAGGGTTCATCCTGAGTCAAATTTGCAAAGAAGAATCTTGCAAGAAGAAGTTTCGGGTGCTGGAGGCTCTCCAGTCGCAATGATCAACTGCATGGGGAATCCTAAATCTCCGGAGGAGGATTCGCCTCATGATTTAGACCCGGCATGGGGGCCTTTTCCACTGGTAGCTCAACGTCCGTGGCGGACGGAGTCTGGCACTGCTCAGTGCTCGCAAGTGGCACTGGCAGCAGTTGAGGGTCAGGCATGCCTGACAAGGGGTCCGGAGGTGCAATACCTCTCGGACGACTTGGGTTTGGCTGCGGCAGAGATTCCTGCCCCAGCAGGAGATCGTAGCCTCTCCTAGAGTTTTGTTCAGGGGCATCCGCTGGGCGTTGCGTGTTTGGGCAGCCCTCCCAATTTGTGGAGTGGTCTGCCCGCTTGCACGTCCTGCAGCGGTACTGCTCCTCCTGAATCTCTCTTCGCGGAGGGGGAAGACCTCTTGGTGGGCCAGCCCTTCGCAATTGGAGAGGGCTAGGCCTGGAATAGTTTGGGTTGTGCCCTTCCGCGGACCACTTTGGTGGGCAGAAGGTGGAGGTTTGACATTATTGAGAGTGTTAGATGGGGCCTCCGTGGAGGAGGTAATGTGGCTGGGCGGAGTGGCGTTGGTGACGGGCTTCCGCAGAGAAGATCCCGACCCAACAAGAAGACCACTCCGGGCCGAATTCCACCTACCACGCCAAGGCGGTGGGGTATCGTGCCCCAAGGTGTCATTACCTGGAGTTGGACCGTAGGAACGGTAATGGTGTGGCCCTCTATCCACTTCATTTCCCACCGGGTTTCTTTGTCAACCATGGCACCGGATGGCACTTGGGCCCTGGCGATCAGGCTAATATCTGCTGCAGTGTCTACTGTGACCGGAAGGGTCACTGGCAGGCTAGTGCTCTGAAGAGGGGCCACCGAGATGAACTGGGTTTCCAGTCTCTCGGGGTAAAGGATCCGGTGCGGACCAGCAGCAGAAAATGAAGTGCTGATTAGGTTGACAAATTTGGTGGTGGGGACATGATGTGGACAGGCCGGAGATCCAGCATTGTAGTGGCTAGCAGCCCCACAGGATTTGCACGGGCCTTTTGGATGGGCTCGGTGGCCTGCAGTAACTGTTGGAGGAGAGGGCTGAGCGGATGAATCGGGAGCGGAGTTCTGGCTGGTAGGGTTAGGCTGCTTATTAGTGCCGAGTTTGTATCGGCACTCAGCTTCAGCGTGGCCCCCCTTCTTGCAATAGTTGCACAGGGTCTTGCTAGGCAGTCCATTCTTCGGGCGAGTGGAGTTCGAGAGGTAGGCCGGAGGGATGATTCGCTTCTGAGAGGTGCTATGCGACTGATTGAAGGTTTCCCACGAATCAGCCATGCGACAAGCTTCCATAAGTGTGGAGGGCTGTTTATCGTTAAGATATACTGCAAGGGGCCCTGGCACACATTGGAAAAGGTCTTCTAGCATGGTCCGATTGAAAAGATCCTCAAACGTCGTGCAGGCCAAGGAGTCGAACCAGCGCGTACCGGACTGGGTTTTGTGACATGCCCATTCCGTCCAAGACCAGCCGACTTCCTTGGCAAGACCTCGGAACCGTTGTCTCCATTTTTCTGGGGTTATCTCGTAGGCCTTTGTAATGACTCTACGAACTTCTGCCATGTTACCTCTCTGGCTCTTCTCCAGTGAGCGAAGCGCTGCCTTGGCTTTTCCCTCCATATGCTTGGCTAGTATTAAGGCTCTCTCCGTCTCCGTGGTGCTGTAGTTATCGAAAAGAGCCTCGATCTCCTCCAGCCATGCTTCTGGCTCGTCCTCAGTCCACTTGGGGACTAGGGAATTGATGCTCGAAATTGGGGCGTTTGATGCAGCAGGTGTAGGACTGGAGGCTTGATGGCTAGCCATAGCTTCTGCATTCTCCATTTTCGCTCTCTCAAGCTCAAGCTCCTTCTCCTTTAGGGCTAACTCAGTTTCCTTGCAGGCTAACTCATGCTGTCTTCTTCTTTCTTCTCTTTCCCCTTCATATTGCCTTTGCTCGGCTTCATACGCCCTTCGTTCTTCTTCATACTTCCTCTGCTCGGCTTCATACTTCCTCTGCTCGAGTCTTTCTTCCTTCTCCCGCTTGGCCAAGTCGTCCACTTGCTCCTTAACCCAGGTGGTAAGTTCCGAGCCGGTGAGACCTGCCGCCGTCCCCAGCCCCAGGAAGGTTTTATAATGCTCTGCTGCCATGGTTCTGGTGGGGAAGGGCATCTAACCGGGTCGACTGGGCGTACTTGGGCAGCGAGGAAGTGTCTCTTCAATGACGTGGCACCCTTTCAAAAGGTGGCACTGTAGTTTGGGTGTGCCGTGTACAGGTCACACTGGTGGCACTCAGTATCCCTAGGCACTGGTGCAGGTTAGGTCCCAGAAGAACCTTCTTCTGTGTTCCCTTTGTTTTTGTTTTATTTATTTTAGTGGCACTTATGGTGCCAATGTGTTCCTAGGGACCCTCTACTGGAGTCCAACTAGGCTATATGGGAGGAAAGGCACTCTACACCCCCTGCAGAGTGCAACAATCGAATGAGAGAGAAAGGGAAGGTAAAAGAGAGAGAGAGAGAGAGAGAGAGAAGTAAGCTATTCAAGTGATGACAGTGCTGCAAATTATTGGCACTGTGGAATAAAGTGAATTTGGGTTTTTTTTTTTTTTTTTTCTTTAAAGATCCTCGTGAGTGGCTGGTCCCAGTACCGGCCCCAGTGCTGGCCCCTTCTTTTTTCAGAGGGTGAAAACTACTGTTTGCTTCGGTCTGGATAGCAGGCCTCACTCGTGACCGACAGTTTATCACTGTATCGTAAGTACTCTTAACTTGTCCTCATCTATTGTGGGACAGAGGTGTTTCTTTTATTTGGCTTATTGTATTCGAATTAATTAGCCTAGTGTCGGCCGTTCTTTCTTTGAAGAGGGTCACGTACACTTAGGTTAGGAATGCTTACTTGAATGACGAGAGAGAGAGAGAGAGAGAGAGAGAGAGAGAGAGAGAGAGAGAGAGAGAGAGATTTTCAATCAGCGAATTTCTTGCTGCTTGAGAACATGTAAACAAAGATTTTATACATGCACAATGGCATGGATCTTAATAAAATGATATAGATGCGTCGTCTTGGCTTCCTTAGGGATTACTTTATTATCTTAATTTTCCTGGGAGCCGACGTCACAAAAGTTTATCGTAAAAATTTTAAATTCTCTTTATATGATTTTTATAGCAGGTATTCGTATAGGAACTTGTTATGGTACTCCTAACTAAGGCCTATCTTTCCTGCCTAAATTATCTTTTGTTTTTTTTGTCTAGCTAAGATATTAGGAGGTGGGTTCTACTACGAAAAGCAAAAAAAAATATATGACCCAAGAGTGGCTCGGGCAGAGTCTGGTCACAACAGCACAATAACAAGGTCTTAAGATGGCGGAAAAGTCCCGTTAGGCCTAAATTTCAAAAACAACCTCTGGCGGCGAAGGAACACCAAATGGCGGTCCTCTATTTCAAACAAACAATTCAAACAACTGCAAAACACGGCGGAGGAATCAAGATGGCGGGTATTTTCTTTTTCAAACAAATTCAAAAACAACGCAACAAATGCAGGTATCCAGATTTTACTTTAAATATACCAATCATGCATAGCGTTTTTACGTTACGGATGGAAAACTAAATTACCAAACAACTTTGTCTTTTGTTATCGTATTATCACCCGGACATTAAACAAAAGAATGAAAAGAGAAATGCTAGTCTGCCTGCGTAAATTTACGTTGTTGAACGGTACCTTTATTGTAAAATTACTATTTCAGTTCCTTTGCTACTTCACTGACACGGTTTTGAATGATTCCCGCTATATGCAAACAATAACGATCGGAATTGCCGATCGCGATTTCTAAATTACTTTGTGTACATGAAACGGGCTCCACTTTTCGGCCTTTTTTACTAACAACACAACACGTAAAATGTGATTCTCTGCTCTCGAGTCACCCTTCTTACCTACAGCTAATTCTCACTACACTTGTTATTATAACTATTCTCTTTACTGCTTATTATTATGCCTGGTTCCTTGTTTGGAAGAATGAAATGGAATTCGATATCTGACTTTTATCTTTTGGAATTAATGTAATTTTAATTTCCTTTTCTCCAGATTCTTTCTCTAAAATGTACTTTAGATTCTACGCAAGGTCGCCAATGTTACGTGTGAGGGTCTTGGTTGATCATGTATTATTCAATTTACGTAATTTTTACGGCCCTGCAAACCAAGATTACACGTAACCTGCCACTTGAAGCCAAAAGTTAACCTCAAAGACAGTCGTTAATTAGCCAAAGGTCGCCAGTTAAGGGTAATTAACCTTAACAAAAATATTTGAGATGAATTTGATTTTAAACGCAACGGTTCTTCCAAACATTCGGACGCGAGGCATACAAAGCATCGAGATTTAACCTGATTTTGCTTACCCTAAATCCTAGGTATTTTACTGGAATAACGGGGTTGAAGCTCACAATATAATAATTAGGCTTAATCTAGACTTCGTAAACACATATACCCTAAGTGGTGGCTGAAGGAAGAAAACAAAGAAATGCAAAATACAGAAAAGAGGTTAAAAGAATGGACGAAGTTCGAACAGCACACGGACTATACCTTAATGACGAAGTGTTGGCGCGCATTTACAATGGACGTGCTGAAGTTCGGGTGTGTGTTTCTTGCTCCTCCATTCACTAATAAAATAATAGACAAAGGTGGGGACAGGGCCACCTTCCAGACGTCAGCTCGAGACGGCGGCTAGTTTCTCTCTGTCGTTCCCTGACCGGCCTGGGTCAAAACAGGCCTACAGTCATGCCTTAGGCGTCTATGCTCTGTTAAAAACATTCGCCACGAGAGACAGGTAGAAAGAAAAAAGGACTTTAGGATCACCTATTCTTAAAGTTGAATATGGAAATTTCTCCTATAGGGAAAAAAATGGCTAAATGCTACCTATCCTTTTCAACGGACGTTAAAGTTTGAACTGAAGACGCTTCTAGCGTGGGACAAAGCAATTTCCTGTCTTGATCAGGCTGATACTACTATCCCTAAATGTTCGAGGGCGAACAGCGTAAATATTTATAAATATATATATATATATATATATATATATATATATATATATATATATATATATATATATATATATATATATATATATATATATATATATATATATATATATATATATATATATATATATATATATATATATATATATATATATATACATATATATATATATATATATATATATATATATATATATATATATATATATATATATATATATATATATATATATATATATATATTGTTAAGAATATCCATTCCCCTTCCTATTTAGCTCCTAACTATCTAACTTATTTAGAGGATATAATTCCGTTAGCGTATAGCTGGCGCCAATATGGTGGAACTCCGTTGTTTTACTCATAGGGACAGAGAACGCACGCCTTCCAAGCCTACAGAAAATGCCCACGCCGGTAAGACAATGAGCCTCCCTCTTAAAACCCCCCTGCTACCAGAACACACCTAGATTTCCCCCTTAAGAATCGTACGATGCGAAAACAATACTCCCAACCCCTCTCCCCATCGTGCGATGGGGGAGCCATTTAAGATTAGGAAGGGCAGAAGGGCATTTAAGGGGCTGGTGGAACAGGTAAGTTTGCTTCTATAGGCATATTAAGATAAGTGTGCTTTTCCCATACCCTCCTTGCTGGCTTTCTTGGCTTGCTTGCAGGTACAGCTGGGTCCCCGCCCCCACCCCCCCAACGCCGAATGCGCGCTGTTTTCCAAACAGCAGCCAGAGACTCTCCGCTGATTTCGTCCGGAACGGATGCTCCTTTCTCCGCTGGCGTGGTGATCGTCGACGACAGCCAATTCGATTGGCGGCGCATATACAGTACAATCTGACCAGGTTCGTAAGTTACAAACAGTCATTTAGCCAGCCCTGTCCCTTGTACTACACTCCTTAATTTCCCACTCTTTTTAACTTTTAACCTATTCCTCCACGAACAATCTTCCCTTTGTCCAAATCTTGCGTGTATCCCCTGCCTTGCCATTTACGTACTTTGAATTCGAGTAATGATCCCGATAACAATCATTTATCCCTCCACCAGTGCAATCTAAGGGCTATTCTAGTGGTTTAAGTAAAAAATACCAAGCGGTAGTTAACTTTGGGCGCGTATAATTACGTGTCCATTGTTGACGGACTCGCTATTTCGAGACTCGGGCTTTCATCAAAAGCACCTTCTAGGATAATTTGTGTGTTGTAGTTAAGAAAGCGTTGTGTAATCTGCAGTAGGAAGATTCCCTTCCCCTTAATTTGATCAGGGCTGATGAAGACATATCTTGCAGGAGAACGAGACACGTGGTACGATTGCACCCATTCCTTGCTTCCATTCGACCTGCCACAAGTTCCTGGTCGTAGTTAGAGAAGTTCCGTTGTGCCAACCATTTTCATGAAGTATTTCCTCCATCCTGGAACCCCATCATAGACATTATTATTCCACGTAGTCAGGGCAGACTGAAAGTGATCATCATCATTGACTGATTATTGCAGATTGGCCCGTTTTATCTACTTATTTGTTTGCCAATTCATGTCGTTATCGTTACTGTGCCTATTTTGAATTTGTCCCTCAGTGATCATGTTGTATGGTGTCTAACTGTTAATTTATTAATGTTAATTTGTTAAGTTCCCTGAATAAACCACTGTAAATTGGCAAAGAATTCTAAATTCCATTATGGCGACCTTCCACCCTAAATTATAACTCCAGGAAAATTCTGAGGTAAGTCTTCATTAACTCCCTTTTTTGTTTACAAACTGGACCCCTTGGGTTCGTGGCAGCATCAATTATAATTTTGTTCGTAAATTCTCATCAAAGCCAGTCCAGTCTGTAACAGTGACGACCAAATGCCAGGATATAGTCAAATAGCTAAATTAGCTTCGCTAGACTAGAAAACCAGGAATATATAAAATCGATTATTTCATTCACGTTAACCATTTCATTTTTAAGAAGCACAGGGAGCGATCGTAGCCGACGTCTTTTGATAAAACAGTGTGTGTGCATGTCCTAATATTAAGGAGATAAGTCATATTAATATTTCTGTTTAAAAACGCAACGATTCTCGTAGCATTAAAAGCGTTCATAACAAGGGAACGCAATAGGGCTCTTATATTAGCGAGAGACAGGGAAAGGCGCGAAATGGTCGCCCCGCAAAAGTTCTAGAGTGTAGGAAACGTGTCGAGTTGCCGACGAATAAAATTAGGATTTAGGAAGTGCTAGCTAGGGAATTTTGCATGTGTGAGCTAGGACCAGTGGCTAGGAGTCTATTTCAGAATAGTAACGGCAAAGAAAATGTACATTTCCTGGTTAGTGATAAATTTTGAAATAACGATTAGTTTACGGGAATCCGTATAGCGATATCTGGCATTTATGCTGCGAGCCAGCCAAAGTTGTGTTCAAATCGCGCATACGTCAACTTGTCTCAGTGTTGGAAAATAGTTCCCAGCGTAGTTATTTAACGACCCCCAGTGCATATTAAAGTATTAACGTAAAGTAAAGACAGTGCTGATATTCAAAGAGTAATAATTCATTTCGTATTTTAAAACCCGCATGTAGCAAAAAGTGCAGTTTGTTTTGTTCCTTTTCGCCATCCTTCGAAATCCAACTTCGTCCATTGTCGCACAGCGAGCAAGAATTCGCGATCAGCTGTTCCCCGCGCAGATCCGTTCCCACAGGGTTCGTTCAGGGAACGAACCTCCTCCCTGTGTGTTTAACGAAAATCGGGAAACGGTGCGAACCAATCTGAAACGCCATTGCGTACCATACCCTAAGTTCCTACGAGAACAAGCAGTAGCAATTCCATAATATATTTATCTTAACGTACTTTCACAACAATAATTTGATTTTGCTTAAGCGTAAAATAAAAGGGATTATAATTTCATAACAAATACGTGTCATTTCATATCGCTCACCGAGAGAGAGAGAGATTTTTTTCCTCTTCCCATTCTCTCGCATCTCGTATCAGTGCATTTTTTTTTTTCTCTCACGGGACAAACGTAATCTACTTTATTTGGGGATCAACTAATAACTCACAACAAGGCAGGTACAAAGAAGTAGATTAATAACAAAACCTGAAACTTCAAATTTCTAAACCCATTTAAAACCTTATCACATACTCAGTGCGAAATTTCTGCACACTTGTGCTTAGCGGATTAATCAAGCAAACCCACCTCTTCTTTCTAAGTGCTTCAACTCAGACCATTTAGCGTGCACTATAAAGTGCATACATCGTATATCTTGTTACGTGTTCCAACTGATGTGCGGGAGTGGGTATCCTTTATCCCAGACTTGCGTGTTGCAAGTGCTAAACCATTGCACATCGAGTGCCTACCTCGTAGCCCTGTCCTCAAGTCAGGCAGCGCCCACTAGTTTCCATAACTAGCTAACCACTCGTGTCACATCAAGTTCCATTTCTCTCAGTGCCAGTAATCTGCGGCACTGCTAAGCACCCAATCACTGAAGCACTTATCTTTCTCCTTTCACTTTCCTATCTCTTCCACTCTGTTGGAGTCTCTCATTTACCTTTCTACTCCCTCCTTACCTTCTGCCCAGGCAGAGTACCTCACCTTCAGTGCCAATTCATGCACTGACATTTTGCATTGCTCCATGGAGCGCACCGGCACCACAGTGCCACCCAACCAAAGCAACCTCTTACACGTCATTGCACCTGTGTTGAAGAAACAGAGTGCCATACAACTGGTGTTTCCGCCCATAAGGACCACAGCTTCTTCAGGAACACCTCATTAACAGTGCATCCGCCCATAAGGACCATATAGAGCCTTCAGGAGCACTCCATTTACCAGCGTATCTGCCCATAAGGACTCAGACTTCCTTCAGGAACGCTTTTCCTCTAGTGTGACCCTCGCAGGGCACACTCCTCCACAGTGCCACCTCATTCAAAGGTGCCACTCATTGAAGTGGCACTAGTCTAAGGACACTTCCTCATCGGCACAAACCTTTTCCTTCGGGAACACCCACGTACCTCACTCAGCACCCCTTCCCATCAGCAACATGTCAACCGAGGAGCACCAATACTTCCAGAATATAGGGAAGGAGGACGGTCTTTCCGGCCAGGCCCTTCAAAGGTTTGTGAAGGAACAGATCGCTGAGAAGAGAAAGTATGAAGAGGAACAAAGGCAGCAAGAAGCAGAAGGAGAAGAGTGGAGAAGACAGCAAGAAGCCGAGCAGCGGAGAGAAGAAGAAGAAAGAGAAGAGCGGAGAAGACATCAAGAAGCCGAGCAGCGGAGAGAAGAAGAAGAAAGAGAAGAGCGGAGAAGACATCAAGAAGCCGAGCAGCGGAGAGAAGAAGAAGAAAGAGAAGAAAGACGGAGACAGCATGAACTAGCCCTCAAAGACCTGGAGCTCGAGTTTGAGAGAGCCAAGAAGGACAGCGCAGAAGCTTTGGCAGCACAACAAGCATCGAGCCCCACCCCATCGGCCACAAATACCTCTCTGTCGACAGTCAATAATCTTGTGGGAAAGTGGACTGAAGACGAGCCGGAGCAATGGCTCGAAGAGATCGAATTCCTCTTCGAGACCTATGACATCAGCCTGGCTGAGAGGGCCTTACTGCTTACCAAGCACTTAGACGGGAAGGCTAAGGCTACTCACCGAGCCCTGGACAGAGATCAACGAGGGGACATGGTTGCCATCCGTGAGGCCATCGCTAAGGCGTATGAGATCATCCCTGAGAGGTGGAGACAAAGATTCAGAGGAATGGCCAAGAATGTCGGCTGGCTAGAGTCTATGCAGTACAACACCTTTGAAGATTTGTTCAACCGGACCATGCTGGAGGATCTCTTCCAGTGTGCGCCCGGGCCTCTGGCTGTGTATCTTAGTGATAAGCAGCCAGCCACCCTCAAGGAAGCCTGCCACTTAGCTGATGCCTGGGAAACATACAATCCTTCCCATGACACCTTGCAGCGCAAAATAGTGCCACCCGGACACCTCCCAAGCCTCAATTGCTCGCGGAACAGCCCGCCTAACAAACCTCCGTGTCCCATATGTAAAAGTTATGGCCATGCTGAAGCAGATTGCCGCTATAAGGATGGCAATCAGCAGGGCAACAACTCTCGGCAGCCTACCAGCCACCGTCAGTCCTCCTCTCCGCCAAATTCAACACCGGCTTCCCAGCATACCGTCACTGCCAGGAGATCAACATATCACCTGTCGAGACTGTGGAGCTGCAGGACACTCTTCTGCTGGGTATCCTGCATGCCCAAAACATGTGGTCACACCCAGGCATGTGCACATGATCAGTGCCACCGCCTCCTTAGCTGAGCCACCGGAGAGAACTCACCCTGAGAGGGTCTGGACACAGACCGTCTCAGTGGCTTCTCTGGACGGTTCCAGCCCACCAGTGCACCTGCCAACTATTGCTGACACTGGCTCGGACATTAGTCTGATCGATCAGGCCCAGGTGCCCGCCAGTGCCACAGTAGAGGAGCACACCAAGTGGACCGTGACCTGGGTGGATGAACAGTCCCTGACCATCCCCACAGTTGAGCTCAGGGTGATTACCCCTTGGAGCAATAAGGTGCATCGTCTTGGCGTTGTCAAGCGTATTAGGCACGGAGTGGAGTTCCTGCTTGGTCGAGACATCCTCTGGGGATGTCCCACCCCCACACCACTCTGTTGCCTGACTGCTTCCGCCAGCACCTCCAGCACCACCTCTTCAGATAGGGACACAGCCCTTGTGACAGCTGTGCCCCCGTCCACCAATACTAATCAACCACATTTTGGGCCTAGTCCGCAGGCCTTGCGACCGGACGGCCACCCACGAATCACTCCCTCCTTCCAAAAGGAGCGAACAAATTACAGCTGCAGGCCCTGCAATATAAGGGGTCACTCTGAGAGATGGGCAAAGTGCCCCAGTAGGCTAGCTGCAGCGGCCAACTCCACTAAACTAAGAGCCCCAGTCCTCCAATTAAGACAGGAATCGCAGTCCAATCTCATGCCAGGGACTCCGAGGGGTCTCGATTCCCCGGGTCCCCCTTCAGCTTTGTCTGACATTAATTCACTGCCAGTGCCCCTTGCCAGCACTGGTCAGTGCCTAGCTCCATCCACCTTGGCGGGATGCTCCCTGCCAAGCGCACTTCCTGAGCCTGGCCCTGAGTCAGTGCCAGTGCCGGGCCCCGAACCTGACTTGGATCCTCCTACGGGAGATCCCCCAAATCTCACCACTGTGCTTATCGCACAGTGCGATTCTCCGACCCCGGATGTTTCTTCTTCCCACACTCTTCCACCTGCTGAGGAGGACCCTCTAGCAGGCCTGGACATTACTTCTTTTCTGGTCGACCAGGAACTGTCCGGCCAGGACGCAGACGCTGGTTCCCTTCCCACGACGGTTGTCGCAGCAGCCGAAGTAGGAGGCCAGCCCGTAGCCCTTGAGGCTGCCCCTGATCCTGCTCCTGATGGCACTCCTGGTCGTTCTTCAGAGTTAGTACCCTCATCACCCCCTAGGAATGGCCTAGCCAGACCCTGGAGGCCCCCGAAGAAGAAGAAGAAGGGCGGAAGAAATTGACTCAGTGAGTCAGAGCCATAAGCTCTCTTGGCATTCGTGCCCATTGGCACAGTGCCGTTTTCATCTCAGAGCAATCCTGGCACCTGCCCAGAGAGAGTAGCCTGTGTGACCTCTGAGCCGTAGCATTAACCGTTAACCACCTAGGCCTTTGTAATACTAACCTTTTTCCAACTAACCTCCTTCCAACCCACTCTAGACTCAAACTTGATTTATTACTTACCTATACATTGTGAATTACCCTTCAGGTTAGGCAAGTTTCAATTTGTTGCATGTTAGTCGTAAACCGTAGTGCCGATCATAAATCAGTGCGGGCCATTCTTTAGTGCAAGTCGTGCAGTGCCAGAGTCGTGGGGATAGTAGGTTAGGTTAGGTTAAGTGTTTACAGTGTGCATTTGTCTAGGCATAGATTTATCCCGTCATCCTAGCCAGTTAGTAGCCGTATCCATACCCTTAGGTAGGTTAGGCCTGTAAATTAGCAGTTAGGTAGGTTCTTTTAGATGTGCAGAGCCACAATCCACCTTATGTAGGGTCCCGGGCCAGTCAGGAGGAATTAGCTAAGACCCTCACACCCGAAAGGGTGTGAAGGGCCTTTTTTAAGGGGGGACCTGTTAAGAATATACATTCCTCCCCCCCTATTTTGCTCCTATCTATCTAACTTATTTAGAGGATATAATTCCCGTTAGCGTATAGCTGGCGCCAATATGGCGGAACTCCGTTGTTTTACTCATAGGGACAGAGAACGCACGCCTTCCAAGCCTACAGAAAATGCCCACGCCAGGGTAAGACAATGAGCCTCCCTCTTAAAACCCCCCTGCTACCAGAACACACCTAGATTTCCCCCCCTTAAGAATCGTACGATGCGAAAACAATACTCCCAACCCCCTCTCCCCCATCGATGCGATGGGGGAGCCATGTAAGGATTAGGAAGGGCAGAAGGGCATTTAAGGGCTGGTGGAACAGGTAAGTTTGCTTCTATAGGCATATTAAGATAAGTGTGCTTTTCCCATACCCTCCTTGCTGGCTTTCTTGGCTTGCTTGCAGGTACAGCTGGGCCCCGCCCCCCCCCCCCAACACCGAATGCACGCTGTTTTCCAAACAGCAGCCAGAGACTCTCCACTGATTTCGTCCGGAACGGATGCTCCTTTCTCCATTGGCGTGGTGATCGTCGACGACAGCCAATTCGATTGGCGGCCATATACAATCTGAACAGGTTCGTACGTTGCAAACAGTCATTTAGCCAGCCCTGTCCCTTGTACTACACTCCTTAATTTCCGCTCTTTTTAACTTTTAACCTATTCCTCCACGAACAATCTTCCCTTATTTGTTTGCCAATTCATCTCGTTATCGTTACTGTGCCTATTTTGAATCTGTCCCTCAGTGATCATGTCGTATGGTGTCTAACTGTTAATTTATTAATGTTAATTTGTTAAGTTTCCCTGAATAAACCACTGTAAATTGGCAAAGAATTCTAAATTCCAATATGGTGACCTTCCACCCTAAATTATAACTCCAGGAAAATTCTGAGGTAAGTCTTCATTAACTCCCTTTTTGTTTACAAACTGGACTCCCTTGGGTTCGTGGCAGCATCAATTACAATTTTGTGCATAAATTCTCATCAAAGCTAGTCCAGTCTGTAACAATATATATATAAATTTGTATTTGTAGAATAATAATACAAAACAAAAATATAGGGGAAACGTTGCTTCATAACTGATAACCCAAAACTTTCGTTTTTAATCTTTATGAAGAAATATAAATTAGAAAACCATAGAGACATTATCTTTTAATGGGCGATCTAAAATAAAATTTGGCACGTGGCCACCATTTGACCCAACATAGATAACAGGGTAGGTTTCAAACCCGTATCCCCTTCCTCTTCTCCCTCCCTGCTTCCCTTTGCAACTTATGTGGTAACCGCATGACCCACCAAGAAAAAATTTGGCACATGGCGATCATTTGACCAAACTTAGATAATAGGGTAGGTTTCAAATGCATAACCCCCCCTTCCCCTTCCTCTTCTCCATCTCCCTTCCCCCTTACCTTCATAGCCTATGTGGTAACCACTTGACCAATCTAGACCAAATTTTTCACATGTCCATCATTTGATCCAACTTAGATAATAGGGTAGGTTTCAAGCCCCTAATGTCTTCCCATTCCCCTTCCCCCCATCCACATTCCCCCTTCCCTTTGTAACTCACGTGGTATCCGTTTGACTGATCTAGACACAATTTGGCAAATGGTCATCATTTGACCCAACTTAGATAAAAGGATAGGTTTCCAATCTGTACCCCTTCCCCTTCCCTTTGTGGTAACTGCTGTTCATTAACACACTAAAAAGAATGTTAATAAAAAATGGCCATAAGGAAAGCAACAGCATTATATATAAAATTCTATGCTTGGACTGCTCTTCTTTTTTATAGAGGTCAATCGAGTAAGAATTTAGAAGTGAGAATTAAGAAGCATAAGAATTCTGTCAAAACTGAGCAAACATCCAATACAATATTCATTCATTTAAGTGAAAACACTCACCAGATCAACTGGATTGACAGTTCAGTGATTACTGGGTTGAAAGATTTTTCCTCATGAAATCTTTTAGAATCTGAAGTTATACAGCTTACTGCCAGCTGTAATTTCAATCTTAGCCCAGGCATGCATTATCTGGATCCCTGTAATAGTAAAATGTTCAAGAATGACCTTAAAGATAGAATCACTGACATAATTACTAATTAGTTACCTTATATATATTTTCTATATATTCATATGTTTAATAGTTTTTTGAAAATTTTAATTTTTTCAACATTGTTACTGTTTACCAAAAATAAAATATATTGGTGTTGTACCTTTATAAATATGTAATCAGCTTATTCAGTACAAGGTCAATTATGGTGCATAATCAGCCTCTTCCCCGTTAGCATAATCTTTTGACTCCTCAGCTTTCATTGAGCCTGTTAGGCCTGATCTTTTGTAAAACCTCTCAAAGATTTACATTTGTTTTGGTAGGTATAACCTATATATATATATATATATATATATATTATCCACTAATTCCTCAACTGTGATGCATTGCAGGTGCATCTGTTCCTTTCTAATCCCCATCCTCTGGGACATCAGTATGTCATCTGTCAATTATATATATATATATATATATATATATATATATATATATATATATATATATATATATATATATATATATATATGTATGTGTGTGTGTGTGTGTAATCGAAGGTTACTAGCAAATAGCAGGCAGAAATAGAGTGCATTTTGCTTGCACATTTCTTCACGCATCATCGGGGCCCAAATGAGCTCTGTTTTTGCCTTGACGATGCATAAACAGAAGTGAAAGTGCTTGGTGCTGAATTTCTGACTGATACTACCTTGCGGTATTTGCTTCTACTAAAACCACATGCATCATGTTGATTTTTTTTGAGCAAATATGTTTGCATCAACCCATTTCCTTTATTGGAGTGTGTCCCCCGAGAGAAGAAAGACAGTAATCACTGCGACACTCATACTTTTCTTTTGAATTGTGGACGACCCATACATGCATAAAACTTGCCCTTCTCGCTTACCAGTCGAGAGGACCGGGGGTCAAATCCCACCACTCACCGGTGGCTTGGATGGTGCCATTACATCAACCAGGTGGTCCGCCAACCTAGCAGTCAGGAAACTCGAGAGTGAGTAGGAGAATAGGTACCAGCTGGGTGGTTAAACTCAGGCTGGCCATGGTTAAACAATGTGCCTAGCGAAAAAGAGATGGCCATGTGTCTTAGACATTGGGAGCTGTATATATATATATATATATATATCGGCTGTCAGCCAAAGAAACAAGAGATCAGCGCCTCCCCTAAAACCTTTATATATATATAGAAATATATATATATATATATATATTTATATATATATATATATATATATATATATATATATATATATATATATATATATATATATATATATATATATATATATATATATATATATATATATATATATATATATATATATATATATATATATATATATATATATATATATATATTTATATATATATATATATATATATATATATATATATATATATATATATATATATATATATATATATATATATATATATATATATATATATATATATATATATATATATATATATACATATATATATATATATATATATATATATATATATATATATATATATATATATATATATATATATATATATATATATATACCGTATTTGTACAAGCATGAATTAAAATAAAAAATGAATTTACCACGAAGAAATTTCATATCTATGGAACGACGACGAAAAGGAAAAAAAAATAACATTGATTTCGTAGGGGCATAAAAACACTGCAAAATATTTCCGGTTCATTGTCAAGGTGCAAAGTTATAAAACCAACGGTAGTAAATTTTTCCCACGAAACCCAATAAAAAGGGGGAGAGCAGATGCATTCAACAGACGATGGGAACGATCACCTGTCCGTCCCATCAAGTCTATCTCCACTATCCCAGATCAGTATGAGAGGGGCAGCATCCATCAGAGCTAACTGCCTGGGGACCTTCCCCCTCGACAACTAATTCCACACTAACGATCTCTCCCATTCCAGTATAATCTTCCTCCGACTCAAACTGATTCATAAAATTCACAGAAGTTTGGTTCCTCTCTTCTTTATTTTATATCGTTTTATATACTCGGCCTTCACATGCATGCAGAGATGCACTTGTAAAAAAAAATTAAACTTATATAGTAAAAGTCGCTTTTTTTGCCGACATCAATGTGAAAAGTACTATCGAGGATGCCATATGCCATTTTTTCATCATCACACATAGTATAATTTTCTTTGTATTATTATCAACTTCTTGATATAATTTATCGGTTTTATCAACACACGAAGAAGAAAACTTCGAAATCTGTGGAAGAGGCATCAGAATATTGAAACATTATCACAAACTGAACTATATCAGAAGGGGAATCTCGTGCGTACAAAACAGATTTTAGGACACTCCGATTCTAAACGATACCCGGGGAGAGAAAGCTTGGAAATCTGGAGAGCACAGAACAGATTACTGGAATGTTCTAGATTTTAAACTAAACTCTTATAAATAAGTAAATCTGGGGAGTACAGAATCAACGACTGAGACGCTTTATCTTAGTAAATAATACCATAAATATATAAATCTGGAGAGCACAGACCCGACTATAGTTACGATGTATTCTAAATGAAATCCGGCGAGTACATAATGGAATAGCGGAACATTCTTGTGTCCTGTAACGTATCCTGAGGGGAAAATTTGGTTATGATGGTGTATTTTTATATTATGAAAATTATATTTAATTTTAAACTGAATCTCTTGGGGTGTCAGCGTTCAGCGTAGCCTAAACCCTTCTTTTTTGGACCATTCATCTCTGCCTCTCTTTTATCACCCAACTTAAGAAATACATTCTAAATAATACTCCATCAATCCATTTACTTCTTGTATATGATTATCCCACCTTTCATTAATCTTTCTTTCTGCTATACACCTCGTCCTTGTACGAAAAATGGTTTCAGAAGGTGTTATCCTTCCTGATTCCAGCAAATCTGTAGGGCACTTGGGTGAGGTTACTAGTGCAGTGCCCTTTCCTAACCTTACCACAATCATCAGAAACCTAATTCACTGCTTGGAACAAAGGAGGCCAAAGGAAACAACCCCAAGTCATTTCCCCATCCATGGTTTTCAATTCTATTTGATTTTATGTGTAACAACACCAAATCTCGTAGGAGAAATGTTTTAGTCAAATTATCTATTTATATTTTCATCAACTTTTGCCATACTTGTTCAGATATATATAACAATGGAAGGAAACTGGTATTGATGGACAGGTTAAAAAGAATTTTCGTGAGTGACGTCAGAATTTCAAATGATGCTCTCTCTCTCTCTCTCTCTCTCTCTCTCTCTCTCTCTCTCTCTCTCTCTCTCTCTCTCTCTCTCACCTCCCTGTTTTCTATTATGCTCTCCCAGAACAGAATTGCAACGGATGTAATATTTTTGGCTGAAAAACCCTACCACGACAAAATTCTGGAAGATCACCATCAACTCGGATATCACAACTTAAATTTATGGTACTTGTGTTTCCAGGAAACCCTGGTGAAATTCCAGGTGTCAACGAGTTTGGACAAAGACCCTGAACCTTGACTATGAACACTCTATATCTTTGTTACTGCTCTGTTGGTGAGGCATTATTTTATATGGTGGATGTCATTTTTTTATTCATTTTTTTCTGTGTGGTTCTTTGCTTATGTCTTGTACGCTCGCTTACTGTCGATCCTCAAATAAGTATAGTTTTATGCTCGTAATGTGCTTTACTTAGAAATAAAGTTATTAATATGTATTTAACCAAGATTGAAGACATATTTAGGATAGAAGTGTTCATTATAGTACAATGGTTGTAGAAGACCACCGAAGCAGACTGCTGTGAGAGGAACGTGAGAAATAGCAGAACATATGAGTACATTTTCCAGCATTTTGCTTGTCTGTTGTTTTACAAATATTCAGTCACAAGCTGTGCTGATCGGTAACTGACCATTAAATTTTTCTCATAGATCAAAAAGATTCATTTAAATATTTTAGCGACAGGTGCATTTACATTTTCTCACTTTTTTTACTAAAAGAAATTCGACAGAAAACCGAATATCTTGGCACAATTTTAATTAGCGCAATAGTTAAAATATTCATCTCATAGAAGGCAGTCAATATCAGAATTAATTAGGGGGCTTGTAGAAGTACTATGAAGGGTAAAAATGAATTCCATGAATGTTGATGAGGAAGAAATAGAGGATATCTATCTTTATTTACACGTTTGAAAAATGACTACTTTATAAAATTCAGATTACTCTATATTTACGTTTTTGCATTTAAAGAGAATTCATTATGAGTCTCAGGTTAGTGTTTAAATGTCCATTGCAGAATATTTTTTACTTATATTTCCATAAATACAGCATACGAATTTCAGGATTTCAGGAATGAAATGTAAGAATGCTTTTTTGTCATTCGCGTGCATTTATATTATGATAAATGTCATATTCATTTTTTTTCTTTTCTTATTGTCGTAATTGAAACAATTAACTAAGTTAATATTATGAGGGGTTTTTAAGGTAATTTATACTTCCTTTTTAAATCTCGGAGATTTAAACTTAATAAATTCAGTTGACTTGTACTATTATTCTGAAAAGCAAATTTCCTTTAGTGGTTATCCAGTTAACCCCCAACTCCACTCTCTCTCTCTCTCTCTCTCTCTCTCTCTCTCTCTCTCTCTCTCTCTCTCTCTCTCTCTCTCTCTAGCACACACAAACACTTTCCCTCCTCTCCCTCTTTGTATATAATATAGACAAGGATAATTTGATACCAGAGAATTTCATATATCTCAATTGACATGATTCCGAAATCATGAAATTTCGAATATTTGGAATCTCTCGACAAAAGATTGTACTAAAGAAGTAATTTAGTATAAATAGAATATATTTCATTTTAGTAATTGTCCGACAATACCAATGTTATAGGAAGACAAAGTATAACTCGATATCTATGTGAACTGAGTTAAGGGAAAAATTATTTTTAAATCTAATTCTACTATAATCGAAATGTCTATGAGAGAGAGAGAGAGAGAGAGAGAGAGAGAGAGAGAGAGAGAGAGAGAGAGAGAGAGAGAGAGAGAGAGAGAGAGGCACAGCATTCTTACAGAAAGGGAAGAAGTTGGGTCTGATTAGCTTCTCATTTTTTCAAACATTTTATTAATGACTTTTATCCGAAATAACGTTTTCTTTCAATATTTTAGATGGAAATAGCCTTACGGCTTTCTATCTAATCTTTTTAAACTTACGATATTCCCTCTCTTTGCTATGTTCAGCTTTTTACAAGATATTTTCCAAATTCCTAGAATAAGTGTCCCTATCCCAGCTGGCACATTTTAAGCATCATTCTTTCACCTATATTTTGCTCATGTGGGAGCTCTGGAGTGAACCATTTCGTGCTTTATTGATATGACCACTGAAACTACTTTCGGCATTCTCGGGTTTTGGTCAAAGGTCTCCAATGGATAATTCTGCTTCCGAAAAACTGGGCGTTTTATGTATATGCAGGAACTCTCTTATTTTTTTCCAGTCACAAAATTTCATGCTGGCCTTACCCGTCCCTGTTTGGTATAATGTTTTCTACCTTAGGGAATTCATGGTTTGTTTCTCTCCTCAGTACCAATGGCTCTAAGACCTCGAAACAGCACCCTCCTGCTCGGTAACTATTTTCTTTTCCCTCAACAGCCCAGCTTTGGAATCCTCTTCTGCTTCATTTTCTACGATTGTTGCAATCTTCCAGGTTTGAAAAATGGGCCTATCTCAACTTTTGTCGTTAAACCCATTTTTTTTTCTTTTATTAACATGAGTCATTTCTCTTATATCCTTCGGATTGGCTGCTTCAACGTAAAATGTTGCACATTCCATTGGTTTTGCTTTTCAAGGATAAGAACATTAGATTCCTTTAGTTATATTTTTTTATTTCCTTGACCTTAGTTATCTAATATACAAAAAAAAATATCTTACTAAAATTCAGATTAATCAAAACATGTGGTATTATCGTCATTGAGAAAATAATGAGGAGGATACTTAACGACAATATTTCCAAGCTCATTTCTTTTCACTGACAGATGATACACGTTCTCCCAAAGGTTTATTTTAGAACAAAATTATTGAATATGAAAAATGGCGAATATTTATGTTGTCTATTAGGAGCCCAGCAATCTTTATTCTCTGCCGTTTTCGAGATTCTATGGAGCTTAGAGAACGTCAATGTTGTAGTGACAGAAAACTTATTAATTCCCTGATGTGATGTTCAGATGTTAAGGAAATAGACAATATTTTCTCTTCAATTAAAGAAGAAAGAAAGAAGCTTAATCATTTTTCGCTTGTCATATGTTTGTCATCATTTCAGTGATGTTGTTTACAAACTACAGTATGTTTACTATATTGATTTTCTTCACAATTTATAATCCAGTAACCCTTTATCGTTATTTCTTACGGCTGTGAAATGTTCCAGTATGATTTAAAATCAAATTTTTTGCAGAGACCTAGTAACTATATTTTGTTTATCTGTGTAAATATATATTTCTTATATTTCTTAACTTGATGATTGTAATTATTAAAAAAAAGCTATTGCAAGGAAACTCATTTGTTTATTTTGAGCGCTAATAGCTCATATATGCTACTGATTGTTTTTACTCATGTACAGAACATGTTGAATGATGAAATAAGCAAATACTATTTTTCGAGTTTTGAACTTTCAATTTTACTAGACGAATTAGTTTCATACGACACTTGTAAAAATTTTTCAGAATTCGCCCAAACGTAAATGTTTTACAAATTCCATGAGTGTTATGAATGTTGACGATGCTCATTGTATTACATTTCTATTTTTCGACTCAACAAAATGCCTACCTTCAACTATCAATTTCATATCTCACTTCAGAGAATGCATATATATATATATATATATATATATATATATATATATATATATATATATATATATATATATATATATATATATATATATATATATATATATATATATATATATATATGTATGTGTGTGTGTGTGTGTGTGTGTGTGTGTGTGTGTATAACTGAATCACGAAAATATGGAACATGATGAATAGATAATTAAAGATAAAATCCACGAAGGAAACGGAAACACTGGAGTGCTGCGAGGCCTTTCGACACTAGTCCTTTACTTAGCAGACTGAAGAAATATAAAAGTATTTTTGCAAAGAAAGCTCATATAAACGACAGATGGGGATTATAAAGGAATCATATGTACCTGGAATCCAACACAATTGAAGAATTAGTAGAACTGCCAAAACAGGATTAAATATTTAAGAGGTTTTTACAAAGGATTAGGATCAACCGTTCAGGAGCAGGGACAGGACAATTATAAGATTACACAGGTTCGTGACTGACCACCTAAAAGTTTTTAGTACAACACAATAATTTTCTTTTTTTTTAAACAATAATAACTTTTTGCAAGATGAACATTTTTACAAATAAAAAAAAATTATATTAAACGTACGGATATAGAAAATATATATCAAGTAGCTACCTTGTAATTAAGTCAGTGATTTTATCTTTTAGGTCTTTCTTGAACATTTTTCTAATACAGGGGAACAAATAATACATGCCAGGCCTAAGATTAAAATTACAACTGGAAGTAAGCTAGATAATAGTGGACTCCAATAGATTTCTTGAAGAGAAATCTTTCGATCTGGCAATCACTGAACTTTCAGTGATATATATATATATATACTGTATATATATATATATATATATATATATATATATATATATATATATATATATATATATATATATATATATATATATATATATATATATATATATATATATATATATACAGTATATACATATAACGCCCTAAAAACAAGGTCAGATAGGGTCAAAACTCTTCCTACATCTGTTTTAAGAACAATATATTATCCAATGTCTAAGTTTCTCCGGTAGCAAATGGCCAGCATTGGCTTAGCACATTCTTTCTCTCTCGGCAACCCCTGTCTCACTCTATCTATCAAGAAAGGCTTACTGGATTAAAACGCCGAGATACAAAACTAAACTTCATTTGTAAAATTAACGAAATCATTTCAGCAAAAGCTATGGTCATGAAATGGGGTGTCTCCCACCCCATAAAAATAGAAGTCATAACTAGAGGAAACTCAGACTCACAATCAATCGAATTAATGATTCTAGACCAACCAATAGTAGTGACTAACACGACGGTCACCAAACAAAATAAAAAGGTCATGATTACTCTAGACCAAAATAAATGTCATGTAGTATGTTAAAAAGAACATCACTTCTAATATATACGTCCTCACAGGACTCAACCAGAATTCCTGTTAAAAGAAACTTTCTCATTATAAAACGACGTGGTGTATAAAGAAAAAACACTGAAACAATAAAATGCATGGGATGAAGAAAAAAGAGGGATTACTAGGGGAAGTGAAGATGGGTACATGTCCTAATTTCTTCTAATTTTGATTATTGTTTAGTCATTTTTACCCATAAGCATCTTTCGTAATGGATCTACGTCCTTCGCCTGCCCCCACCCCAACAACAAACCCCTATTCCACCCACACTGGCTCTTTCGAGACTCCCAGTTATGAATAAAAATTTAAGATTTTGCTTGGACAAACCTCCTTCCTGACTTTCGATAACGTTGCCATTTTACGGTTTAGAATTTTTTTTTTTTACCAGTAGATAAATAAATTACGGAATTTTAAATAATCCCTTCAACATCATTTGCTGCTTTCTCTCTGAATACTATACTCGCAGATGTATTTTATATCATGTATGTCTGAATATGCTCATTCAACGAAAGGGAATTGTAGCCTGAAACAGCATTCCCACAACAAAGCCTAAGGTTAGGAATCAGCTGCAAACAAATATCAAAATAACTAGCCATAATTTTAGCCCTTTCTCAGTACTGATTTCGTTTGCATTTAGTATGCTTAGTTACTGAATTTTATGTAGAATGTTGCTATGAGAATACCAGTAAACCAGCAAATAAATGTATTTGTCACGTATAACACCGATAGTTTTTCATAGTATCTTTTTCTTTATTATTCTTCTTTTGAAATACCATGATAATTATCCTCTGATTTACTATTATTAGCACCCATTTCTTGTTGCGTGCGTTAAGAGATTTTACGTTTTGGTGGATATAGATATTTGCATTACTCATTGCTGTATTGTGGCGAAAAGCAAGAGATTCTGACTTTTTTTTTCTTGTAATTCAAGATGTTTTCATATATCCTCAAATAGTTTTATCCTTATCCGGTCTATTTTAACTAGATGTGTCCCTCTGAAGATTATATGAGCTACTTTTATATTTTATGTGTAAGAAGACCAAACGAATCCTTGATGTTCATATCTAGTCTTGAGTTAACCGGATATTTTCATTAAAACAACGAAAGAAAAGTACGGAACGCCATGATATTTCGGACGCAGTACTGATAGGAAGAAATAAGCAGAAGATAATAAATAGCTTATCATATCTGAAATTCACAGTTACATTATGGTCAGGTTTTAGACTGGATATCTTAAGTACATTCTCTTCAAGTAACAGTATGTTTTACTTCTGCCACCCCCCACAGAAAGGAAGTTTTTTTTGCCTCTCCCTCCCTCTCTCTCTTCCTTGGAAAGTCAACCTTGAGAAAAAACAACTCATAGACTAGAAGAAGCAGCCCCGTAGGTGGGTAGTGCCATCAGTACACTTCATGCGGTGCACTGTAGGCATTACTTAAGGTTCTTTGCAGCGCCTCTTCGGCCCCTTGCTGCAACCCCTTTCATTCCTTCCACTGTACCTCCGTTCATATTTTTTCATTCATCTGTTCTCTACCCTCTCTAACACTTTCTCACAGTGCAACTGCAGGCCTTTCCTCCTGTTACATCTTTCAAGCCTTCTTACTGTCAGTTTCTCTTTCAGTGCTGAATGCCCTCATGGGTCCCAGGGCTTGGCCTTTGGCCTTTGGCCTAAATTATACATGCTACTCTATAAGAAGCAGCTCAACTTATAATATTTATTCTTACTGAATATCACATGGAAGTGGAGATCCAGTAAATCCCCTGATGGAAAGCATTCAGCGATGCGGACACTGAAATGAAAAGATTAGTAAGAGGAACACAGAACGAAGCATTATCCAAAGCTGATTCTTATTCTCTTAAACATTTTTGTAATCGGGGATTAACTAGACTTTGCCTCCACACGTGTAAACAAATTAGGGTTTCACGTCTGATTCGGGGAGATTCAACTCTCAAATCTCTACCTGCTTAAATTAAAGGATTTTCTGTTCAATTAGCACATTACGCTAATGATACCAAGTAAAATTACGGCTTTATTTTATCAAGTGCAAATTATCCGAAAACCCAGATTTAATTCTTTGTGGTAATTTCTTCGCCTCATTGGTAAAGTATGCAGTGCAACGGAGAATATAATTCAAAAACATTCTAATTAGATAGGATCGGTTAACTCAGAAAGCTGCATGAGAGAGAGAGAGAGAGAGAGAGAGAGAGAGAGAGAGAGAGAGAGAGAGATAATAAGCCTAATGATTTTATTTGTGGCATGTGGTATATTGAGCTGATAATCATATAAAATGAAATATTAATATTTGATTATTTCAAGTGAGAGGCTCTAGAAAGGATACTGCGTATATAGTATGCCACATTACATAATCTTCTTTGCCTGTCTGATATTCTTGATATAGGAAATAGAAATGATATCTATGAATAAGATATATATATATATATATGTATATATATATATATAATATATATATATATATATATATATATATATATATATATATATTACTAGGCCAAAGTAAGCTGATTAATTGCTGGCCTTTGAAAACATTCAGTCTGGAAAGAGAAATGATATCTATGAATAACTTGTGTGATATATATATATATATATATATATATATATATATATATATATATATATATATATATATATAGATATATATATATATATATATATATATATATATATATTAACTGAGGTAAGTGATTAATTGAAAACGTGTGTCTGGAAATAGAAATGATATCTATGAATAACCTTGTGTAATGTGTATATATATATATATATATATATATATATATATATATATATATATATATATATATATATATATATATATATATATATATGAGTATGTATTTATATACATATTTGACTAAGCTGATTAATTGCTGGCCTTTGAAAACGTGTGTCCGGGAATAGAAATGATATCTAAATAACTTGTGTCTGTGGGTATATATAAGTAAATATATATTATATATATATAATATATATATATATATAGTATAAAACCTATATATATATATATATATATATATATATACATATTACTGATAAGCTGATTAATTGCTGGCCTTTGAAAACGTGTTCCGGTGCAGTTGGCCTTTATGTTGACGTTGATATTTTCCGCGGTTGGAAACAGCGGTTATTCAACGCATGACTTCCGGTCACGATCAAGATGCCTGAAGACAACGTGACAGATGAATGGAAGCTTTGTAATATCTGTGGGTTCAGAAGGCGGGGCCCTTCGAACACTGGACCAGACGGTGACATCATGCTTCAATGGAGGGATTATTAAGAGAATGTGTGCATACGTGCACCTTGAATGTGTATATTATAGAGGAACCATAGAACGGGTATTCACTTCGATTTGTGGCTGGTGTGATTGCTCTTTTGAGCTGTGTTTGTGAATAAGAACAGCCATTGTGAGGAACAGTTTCCGGATGGCCATAGAATGTGAGTAAGATAACTCATTAACACTTGTCCCTTTTTCAGACATTATGTGGAATACCCATTTGACGTTGCAGTGAAACCCTCTCTGTTCTTTATTATGCATTTTTCCTTTTTGGGTGTTTATTTTTTATACACCACTTCAGGTTTTATTATGAACTATATTTCTTTTAAGGACGACGTTACGCTACAAACACCCAAAAAATCGAAAATTTCTCAAAATAGCGAAATATTGCTAAAAAGTAGCCTACAGCATTGGTAACACTGTCCTAAATTTTCAAAGCCGTACGGAAATTTTTAGTATTTATTTTTTATATTTCTGTAAATTATCTAATGACAGAAGTGCTTGTTTACATTGTAAATGATGACGTATATACTGTGCATACGCAGTTTCGTTGGAAATCTCTGTATTTTATTTTATTTTCTCGAAAAGAAATAATCAGTTGGTAACTAAACATCGTACTGAATGGAAATATGAAGTGAAGTACTGCCATTGAGGAGCGCCAGCCTCACGTGAAAAGTCATACGTGGCACCAACTTTTGCTCGGTGTTTGTGGTTTTATTTTCAGTTTGTGCTTTTTTTTTACGTTTTATCTGCACATAGTGATTGTGTAACCATGGCACGACCAAGCAAGAGTAGTATTGCTCGGAATAAGCGAGTTAAACAGCAGTTTTAGCGCGAATAACGAAATCCAAACAAAACGGAAATTCGAGGATTCCTCCACTCCTTCTGTCAGCTGATAGCGCACAGCCCTCCACGCCGGCTGTTGACACGCCTACTCTTCATCCTCTGCGTACTAGTTCGTCTGCTGATTCTCCTACATCTTGTGATCATATGATGACGCCCTCTGTTTCTAGCAATCGTCATAAAATTTCTAGCGCGGAAAAAAGAAAAAGATGGTGAGGTCGTCAAGACCTCGTAAGAAGCGGAAGACCTGAGCTGATGATGCATATGCCTGGAGCATATTTGCATGTAAACTTGGCTAGAAACAGTGCTGAGGGAAGGGAAGAGGCTCGACCATGGTAAAAAAGAAAGAAAGAAAAAATCCTTCCTTACGAAGAACTGTTTCCAGAATGCCCCAGGGGTGAGGTACAAAAGTACCGGCAAAAGCCTTTCACATGTAGGCTATTGAGTCATATATAGTAAAACCAAGGGAAACACACTGTTTTTCATGTAAAATGAATAGTTATTCAGTTTCTATGCAGAAATTGTGCATAGTGCACACTAGCTTTCTGCAGGAAGGGTAGTACTGTTTCCAGAATGCCCCATGGGTGAGGTACAAAAGTACCGGCAAAAGCCTTTGACATGAATTGAGTCACATGTATACAGTAAAACCAAGGGAAACACGCTGTTTTTCATGTAAAATGAATAGTTATTCAATGTCTATGCAGAAATTGTGCATAGAGCACACTAGCTTTCTGCAGGAAGGGTCTGAATTACAACATAAACTTTAACGCGCGATTTCATCTTTTGTTTTTTTGCTAAAATAATGTCACATGTATTGAAATAACTCGGGCAATTCTTGATCAATTTGGGTGGGATTGGTCTTGTTTTAAAGTTTACACTTTTTATTAAATATGTAAGATAGCATATGCCTTTAGGATGAAAACTAACTCTCTAGGCAATTTTTATATCCAAGTAGAGGGGAAATTTTTGAGAAAAATTTACTAGGATAACTTGGTAACATGCCAGAACATAACCATTGCACCTAGAGCAATAAATATCCTTATTGTTTTGAATAATGACATGTACTTTCAGAAAAAAAAAGTCCATAACCCTAGGTCAAATAGTTACTGAGTTATTTCAGTCTGAATATGACATTTTTTAGCATTTTTTTTTTTTTTTAAAATGCCATTTTAAATTTTGTGTGTATTTATTTCCGCACCGATCTAGGTGAAACTTGCTGTGTGCAGTTCCTGTCAGGTGCACTACTTGCAGTAAAAAAATTAGTTCCGTACCTCTATTAGAAACCGAGATAAAAAATGAAGACAAGAGCAGACACTCAAACAACAGGCAAATTGGAGTAACAGAAAGGCGTTCTTTCTTCTTTATCCATTTATTGTTACGCCGATGTTTCGTATTTCTTGATACATCTTCCAGGCTGAAAAAGCGATGACCTTAAATAGTACTTGCTAAAAACAATAAAAGGTTTTTTTCAGCCGGGAAGATGTATCAAGAGATACGAAACGTCGGCGTAACAATAAATGGATAAAGAAGAAAGAACGCCTTTCTGTTACTCCAATTGCCTGTTGTTTGAGTGTCTGCTCCTGTCTTCATTTCTATTCTTATATATATATATATATATATATATATATATATATATATATATATATATATATATATATATATATATATATATATATATATATATATATATATATATACACACACACACACATATACACATATATATATATATATATATATATATATATATATATATATATATATATATATATATATATATATATATATATATATATATCACATCACACACACACACACACACACAAATATATGTGATATATATATATATATATATATATATATATATATATATATATATATATATATATATATATATAATATATATATATATATATATATATATATATATATATATATATATATTACAAAGGTGCCAATTGATGACCTGATGGCGTTTTTATCTGAATTGTTAGAGAACACACAGCTGGATATCCCATTTTCTAAAAGTACTTTAATTGAACTGATTAAATTATGTGTGAAAGATTGTAATTTTTTTATTTAATGGTAAATTTTACTCATAAAATTTTGGTATGGCAATGGGAAACCCTTTATCCCCAGTGTTAAGTAACTTATATATGGAATTTTTTGAAGAGAAAATGTTAAACAACATAATCCCATGTAATGTAACATGGTTTAGGTATGTTGACCACATAATTTGTCCATGGGTAGGGAACCAAAATGTAAATAACTTTTTTGCCAAGTTAAATCAATTAGTACCATCATTTAAATTCACTATGGAAATGGAAAATGATGGATGCTTACCGTTTTTGGATGTCCTCATACGAAGAAATAGTAATGGGTTTAAATATAGTGTGTATAGAAAACCCACTAATATTTCTTCCTATGTGCATTTCTATTCTGGACAAAGCAATAAGGTTAAAAAGTCAGTGTTTTCATCTATGTTTTTAAGAGCATTACGGGTATGTAGCCCTGAATATATTGATGATGAAATAGATGAGGTTAGGAATGCAGGCAAGAAATTGAAATATTCTGATAATGTATTAAACAGTGCATTTGAAGCGGCAAAAAAGACTATGTATCAAAACCAAAAAGAACCTTGCAACACAAAAAAATTGCTTGTTCTGCCTTATAATGATAATATGAAAGATATCCCTCATCTTCTTAAGAATTTTGGTGTTAATGTCACATTTAAGAACAATAAAACAATGAAAAATGTACTTATCAAGAACTCCCCTGACAATACTAAAGGTTGTGTATATAAAATTCCGTGTAAGTCTTGTGATAACTGTTATATTGGCCAAACCGGGAAAGCACTGGAAAAAAGAATTGAACAGCATAAGAAATGTGTGAGATATGCACATGGGAACAGTGGTATATTTGTACATGTTACTGAGAACAATCATGCTTTCAACTGGGAAGGGGCAAAAAGGATTGCATATTCTAATAATGCACTGGAAAGGAATGTCATTGAATCTAGCTTTATAAAAGAAGTTACAACCATAATATGAATATCAGTCAAGGGATGTATAAACTTGATCCTTTAATATCAAAAGAAATTTGTAAATTGTTTAAATTTTAATGTAGGCAGTAAAGATGTATGAAAATAGGATTATCATATTTGTAAACACAGTACGGGTGTAGTAGTGTTAATGAGTTTCCAAACTCCTCCTCCCTGACACCTGTCAGGTGTGGATCTGAGGTCGCATATGGTTTGTTTATCAGCATTGTCCCCTGAGAGTATATTGTGATTTTTAGCCAAATGAGTTTTGAAGGCCACTCCTATCTCGACACCGGCCTGAGGTGGGATATGTAGTCTCTAACGGTTGTGTATGTTCGTCAGTACTGTTCTTGTAGTATATATATTTGTGACTTCTCATACTGTGTATCAGTCCTTCGTCAATGGCTTGGAAATAAAGTCGAAACCGGTCAGGACCTGCACCCCGTTTCTTATTTTTCACCTGTGGTAATGTGTGATAAATGAATCACGTACAAAAGTGATAATAATTACATATATATATATATATATATATATATATATATATATATATATATATATATATATATATATATATATATATATATATATATATATATATATATATATATATATATATATATATATGCAGTATGGTGGCCAGTATCCTCCCACTGCAGTAATAACATTCTCATACATAAGGCATTATCAGTTTAGTTGGATAATTAAAAGAGACTACAAAAGCATCTGATTTTTGTTTAGCAATTACAGACCAACCTTTCGAAACCAGTAAAAATATTGTTCACAATGCGATGAGGTTTAAAATGATATATTCTTTGGTAGAAGAGCTCCAAAATTAAGGTGAATATACAGTTCAGAGAAGCGGCCATGTTTTCTTCCCCGTTACTATGGAATCAGGGAGATCTGGTATCGTTGTACCAGCTTAACCATTTGCCAACAAGGAAACATAATTAAGCGATTCCGATGTAGATTTTCGAATTGAGTTAGTTAGGATCTTCCTGGATCTTTGCCCCTGAAACGGTTAAATACTGCGACAAGCATTGTTGCTGTTGATTGTACTGTATACCTGGTTTTCTCTAACCTCCCCTATATTAGTTAAATATTAAAAATAAATCACCTTTAGAACTTTTCACAGCTTTGCTTAATTTGAGCCAGGCGCTTCGTTCTAACCATTAAAGTAAACTGTCGAAGGAAATTTAGGTTTTCTATATTGTTCCCTCTCCAGTACGCTTCACATCCTGCTTTGAAGTTAGAGATTTCATTTCTACAAAGACAGGTCCTTGCGCAGAGATTGTTTTCCACAGTTTTGTACAGTATAATTATATGGTCCTTACCTACAGGATGAGTGGTAGTGTTTAGTTTACAATTTTGCTTCCCATTTAATACCTCGACTTCTTTCGTTAACATTTGATCCATTAATAGATTCACAATAGACTACAATGAATTTCCAACTATTCATTTATCTAGAACACATTGCTTTCAATCTTACAAAAATTCTTTGTTAAATACTTAAACATTGTGTCTTTTAAAATGGATTTGGTATCTCTTTTGTTACGTAAAACGGAAACTTTTATTTTATTTACATTCTGACATTAATGTACATTCTTGTCTTTGAAGAACCATTATAATTTACCAAAATTCAAGTTGCTGTGCTCTCCTTTTCCTTCGGAGCCTATGGGAAATCAAAAAACATAATCCTAAGGAAATCCCAATTCTGAAAATCACCAAAATGTCTCAAAACTCCCTTCAACCAGATTAAGGTGTTTGTGATTTTTTTCAGACATATACCATATGACTTTCTGATTCCTCAACCTCACAAAGTTGGCAATGAGCGTCCTGAGTTATTTTAATTTCTTTTAGTCTTCCTTCACTAGGCGAGACTTCGTGAATATATTTGCATATCATTTCCCTATCAGCAGCAGAAAGAAATTCCATATTGATGCTTTCTGCAACATGCTCCCATACATACCTCTCGATTTGAGAAAAGGAAAGTTCGGAATTTTTTTACATTTTCTACCAGTAAACAAGACATCAGAGTGCATAGGTGCTATTTTATGTGAATATCTCGTTGTCTTACATTTTCAGCAAATAAGTCTTCCATATATGAATTGTAGTAATAGCATGACATGAAACTGTATTCCTCATCACAGTGTAACTTTAAGAAGGAGGCAGCTAGGAAAATTGGGTCTTCCATAGAAGACTTAAAATTCCTATTCCACCTTCAAGCTTGACTTTGTTAAGTGGCTGTCTTGATATATTTACATTTTCCCCAAATATAAAAGAAAACGCATTTTCTTATTATTTTTGCGTATTTAACAAGCAAAGTATATACATAAGAAATATATCATGTCTTGAAAAAATCAAGGCAATTACAATAACAGATTTTTTTATGTAATTTGGGCCTTCTTTTGTGAAAGCTCCCCACAATATTCTTAATTCTACATAATTAATTAGTCCATATTTATCAGAAAATAAAATCCCCGAATCCATTTTAAGGACAAACTAGACCTTTCATTCCGTGGGCCTAATCCAAATATTTTAGTCTTAGTTTCATTCAGAGTACAAGCTGTGACTGCTTCAAATTGGGACAGTAATGCGCTTATCACCATAATTCTCTTATCACTGGCAAAGAAAATATTTGAATCATCAGTAAAACCAAGAACTTTAAGGTTGGTATCATCTGGTAAGAGCAAGTGTTCAATACAGACATTTCTTTTTCTAGCGAGGTGCAGAGGTTCCTGGAAAACAGCATAAAAAGCATAGAAAGAGGGCAAACTTCTCGGAATCCCGTCTGCACCTTAAAATATCGACCAGTGTTACCATTAACAATACAGCAACTTCCAACATTCTGTATAATATCTTGATGCAGGAAATAAGCTCATCACAAAAACCTAATCTTTCAAGAATCTGAAGTACAAAATTAATATCAACACAGGCAAATGCTTTCGACCGATCAAAATTTATGATAGCACTCTGAACTCTCTTCTCACTACAATAATACACAATATCTCTAATTAAAGTATTACACGTATTGATGGACCTTCAAGGCACACAAAATTGTTGAGGACTTCTAAGTTTTAGGATAACTGTTTTGTATTCTTTTTGCAGTTATCTTAACTAATATCTTATATTCACAGCACAACAATGAAACTGTCTCTAGCTAGCCAAAGCTCTCTCATCAGTACCTCTCGATGTGAGTTTGGCTAATGCAGTAACTTGAATCTTAGAGAGAGTTGTCATAACCATAATATTTTAAGATATCAATTTTAATTCACGCTTAATATCCTCCCAAAAGACCTTATGAAATTCTGTTCTAGAATAGATATCATTCTCAGAGTCAGTCAACCTCTTTTTAATGAACTGCATAAAAAATTTGCATAGTTACATCACGAGAGTTTTTCTGGTAAAGTTTTTGGTAATACATAAACGTATAATGTTTAATGGCTTGGCTATTTGTAAGAATACCTTCATCAAGGTTCGGAATTATATTTCTATTTGCGACTTCCTGTCATGACTTTTGTACGACTTATGACTCTTTGCTGCCCAAGAAAGTTAGAGGAGGCTTATTCCCCCTCTATCCTGTCTTGAATTCTTGATGGAAGTTTACTTGTTGGATTACATAAATCATCTTGAACTGTGGAGGGGATGATTGAACCAAATAAATCTTGACTCATGGGAAAAGCAGTGTCTATATTACGTCTATCGTCGTCAGTGTTATCCTCACAATATCTTCATCCCTACACGGCGTTGTCACAAGATCTGATATCTTTGTCACCTGGTAATGCTTCTAAAGGATTACTGTCCGGTGAACAAATAAACACCTCGGACGTTGTTCCACAGGTTGCAAAAACAGGTGCTGCACCCGTCTCTGTAGTTCGTTGTTTTATGCTGCTGCCTACATTCAATGCATGTCACACCAGTATGTCCCAAGGCTCCTTTTATATGGGACAAATAATTTCCTGTAGATGCGTTTAGAGTTGTATACGCGTAATCATGCAAGTCAATGAGACAGCAAGTCTCCATAAGCATTTCAGATTCCGTTTGCACGGTTAGTTGGCCGTTAGATGCTGAGTCATTTCCATCATCAACAAGACGATCAACTGCAGAAGAGTTTTGCTGGGTACCTTCAGAAGTTCGGGAGTCAACTGTGTTTTGGTGGCTTCCTGCCACTGCACTTCCTTTATTTTGTCGATGGCCAGATAAAAGAGGGAAAACTGTTTCACTAATTATATTTCTTCTTTGTGTAATTCTAACTGCACATTCATTAGCGAAATGGCTGGTTTGTTCACAGAGTCGACATGGTTTCTTCTGTCCTTTATAATCTATGTCAATATAAACCTCGGTGCATTCAACATATAAGACAGACGGGATCTATCGATATATATCCATCGAAGCTGTTCTGACACCGTTATCAGTGCCTTAGTATCTCCCTTAACCTCGAATGTGTGTTATACATAACACACTGTGCTATATCTTGAAAGACTGCCCATCAGCATGAAGTCAGACATTTCAAAGCGCATATTTCGCACTATAATGTATGACCTACAAGTGGACAATTCTTCATCTCGGATTTTTAGGTCGTCTCTTATTTCTTCACGTATCTTCAAATTCCTCTCTCGAGCTTGATTTGACAATTAGTCTGGTTTTCCTTAATTCTGCTATGCTCTGAATTTCATCATCTACAGTTTCTAAAATATCATTAAGAACTGAGGGAATATCATCATAAATAACACCCACCAAATATCTAATAGCTATGTGGTATTAATACTTTTCTATCTTGGCGCATCCATCATAGGCTACAGTAAATGGAGACGCCCCGAGTGCAGCCCGAGGGCATTTGATTTTCACGGACAAGAAATCGAGGAAAATTTTCGAGAGTTTTTACACCTAAATAAATGACTGTGTTTACAGTCTTACTTTACTTCAAGGACGGGCAAAATTGTCACGGCATGTACCTGTGGATAAACTCAAAAAGCCTCAGATGACCTAGAAGTCTTACAAAACTGGTGCTTCATTTCTCAGTGAATTCCTAATTAATAAGTTTCCGATAGGCCCTAGTGTTTTAAACAAAGCATTAATACCCAGTGGCTTGACCTGTCTCGGGATATTATTAAAACAAGAGTAAAAATTAAGTACAAAAAGATATTTTTCCAACTCCTGAGATTTCGTTAATAGTAAAACGTTTTTCAGACTGTTGTAAAACCCCACGCCTTATTAATTTTGCAAACTATCCATATCAACTTTCTTGGCATAGTTCCACAATCATGAGCAATGTATTGGTCACTTTTTTTGTCATATGCCTAAAAGCAGGCTGTCTAGTCATTTGTCTTTCTAAGTTGTAAAGTGGTCAAAGGCCAACTCAGTTCAGTTATGATAATAGTCGCTAATCAGGATTAAATAATGTATTTTTTTTTTCCTATTTCTTAGATTCAGAAGCATTGCATTTTATTTTATTTTCTTTAAGATTTGATCTAGAAGTTAGGTAATGTTAATTTAAAAAGTCATATTAACCTTCCTAGACTATTCCACAAACGAATTATCTGAGGTTTTACGAGATATGAAAGGTGGGGAGAGGAGTAGGAATAATAAAGGAAAAGAAACTAAAAGTACGTATTGTTGTTGTATAGCATTTAACACGTTATATACATAGCACACAACACACACCACACACACACACACACACATATTATATATATATATATATATATATATATATATATATATATATATATATATATATATATATATATATATATATATATATATATATATATATATATATATATATATATATATATATATATAAATGTGTGTATATATGTTTATATATATATATATATATATATATATATATATATATATATATATATATATATATATATATATATATATATATATATATATATATATATATATATATATATATATATGTGTGTGTGAGTGTGTGTGTGTTTGTGCATGTGTATGCATGCTTCAACAGAACCTAGCTGAATATGTTATTATGCGTTTCATGAATCGTTTTACTTGAAGTGAAAAATCACAGAAAATCGTGAACTTCCAGACATAATATAAACTGAATAAAATCAATTGGTCAGAATAGTTGACCTTTGTGAGACGTGAATTATTAAGTCAACTCTTATAAAGAAGGACTATTGTAATTCCAATTCCTAGAACTATCTAAACCAAGACCCACAGAATAAAAAAAAATAAAACCCTCAAACTTCTAATTACACATTATTTCGATGCACGTGTGTGCTGATATAAAGGAATTTCATGTTAAGAAAGAACAACAAAAGTTTTTTTTGCAATGTACCTTGACATTACGGAAGCAAGAGGAAAACTGTAAACTAACGTCAGTGGGAAAATTAATTGGAGAAAAATACTTTACTAAAATAAATAGAAGAACACTCTCCATTAAATTTGCTAGAATTCACAGTGGGAGAAAAGTTTGAAGTGAAAAGTACGAGGGATGTTTATCAACATGCGCATTTTAAAGCACAATACTTTGAAGTGAATACCTGCTTGTCCATGAGGAAACAAAAGTATTCTACAAATAAATGACTTTAAAAAGGGTCTGTGCTCATTCAGGATCTTTTTCCTTTTACATTTCGTGAATGTATATTTCTTTGCAGGTGAATATATAAATAATAAATAAATAGTAGGTAGCTTTTGTATTCGTACACCACATTTTTATACACATGAAAATTTTAAATTGTATTTGTTTTAACCATGGAGATAAAATATGATGCTCTACTCTCCGATGAAAAAAGGGGGAATTGGAGAGAAAAATAAAACGAAAAACGCGGTTTTCTTTTGTCACAACCGTTTCGTCCTTTATCATGCCACTTTCGAGAACTTGTTTCTTTATCATTGGTGTACAGACACGGCAGAGAAACACATACACATGCACATAAACACACACACACACACACACACACACACACATATATATATATATATATATATATATATATATATATATATATATATATATATATATATATATATATATATATATATATATATATATATATATATATATGACTTTTATCACATCACCGTGATTCATATACAACCAGTAAGCTACAAACGTCCTTTAATATCCAATTCGCTCTACCTCGGAAATAATATATTTTCATATGTGTTACCGAAGGGGAATTTTTTTTAGCTGATAATAAGTTCGTCGTCCCGTGGGCTCGAACCAGCGAAGGACAAGAACTCAGGACTACAGTGGATGCATTAACCCATCCGGCCAGCAAGTGACGAGCCCACGGGACGACGAACTTATTATCAACTAAAAATTTCCCTTCGGTAACATATGAAAATATATTATTTCCGAGGTAGAGCAATTGGATATTAAATATTTAGAAGCATTGAATATATATATATATATATATATATATATATATATATATATATATATATATATATATATATATATATATATATATATATATATATATATATATATATATATATATATATATATATATATATATATATATATATATATATATATATATATATATATATATATATATATATATTGTAAGGTACTTCAGTTGTTTGAAGTTGTTGATTTGAAACTACCTCATTTAGGCCGTCTGACTGCCCTCCTGTGTGTCGTGTGCAAAGGCAAGGTGAAGTTTGCCTCTCACTTTGTCTTCACAGTCAGTCTGGATTTGGAAAGTGGACCGACTACTTCTCGACCAACCTCAACTCGGGAATGGACGCAGCAGCAGCAACTTTTGAAAATGAAATTGCAGTTAATTGTTATTGCCTGAGGATGGTAATGGCTGAGCATTGATAATCGGAAAGGAAGACTTTTTCTTCAATGGCAACAACGAGCTCTGTTGTCCCATCGACACCATGGGAGTTGTTTGATGGAGGAGGATCGGTGATGTGTCAGCAGTGTGGTGATGGTCGTCCTCGAGGTTCTGCAGTGATGACTTGGATGGATCCCTTTGTAATGAGGACGTCAATTCAGTTCTGAGGATGGTGGTGACTGAACCCTGCTCATCAGTTTTGAAGATATGTTCTTCTTTGGTAACATGGTTGTTGTCGCATCGGCGCGGTGGTGGTTGTGCGGTAGAGGATATCGGTGATAATTCAGCAGTGTGGTGATGGTCGTCGTCAAGAATCTGTGGTTACTACGTTAGGGTATACCATTGTTTGTTGGATACCGTCATTACTCCTGAGGATACTGTTCACCATTGTTTATTATTGAAGTATCATTATTATGATGGAATAAGATTTCGAGTATGACTTGTGTTGAACAGAAGAAGCTCATGTTGATTAATTATGTTTATGATGTTGATGAGTTGTTCATATGAGCAGAAGTAGCTCATGTTGATTAATTATGTTTATGGTGTTGATGAGTTGTTCATTTTGTGTTATGTTGCTGTGTAATGTTGCTATTTTATTTATACTGATCGTTTATTTTAAGAGTTTATTGCTTGTTGATGTTGTAGTTAAAATATGGATAGTTTATTGAATTTTGGTAAAGTAATGAGGTTATTTTGACTCTCTTTTGCTTTAAAATTAATATTAGTATTGATCAAGATTGAGTATTTTTGTCTCTCCGCTTTCTGAATCCTGGTCTCGATGTAAATATGTAAAGTAATTAGGATTAATAAACTAGGTTTAAGGTAACCAGAGTATTTGATTACACCCTCATCAAAGGTTTCTCTGTCCACCAGTCCACTCCAGTCCTCTTTGACATAAATGTAGAACCTAAAATCTGGAAAAATTCCTGTGAGATTAAATTTAATGGAATTTGTGTTACGGTTCCCTGGGGAGAGAAAGGAACCATGACAATATATATATATATATATATATATATATATATATATATATATATATATATATATATATATATATATATATATATATATATATATATATATATATATATATATATATAAATTTCTGACTCACGTCGGGATCAAACCCAGGTCTTTCAGGTGGAAGGCAAGGGCGCTATCCACTGGCCATAAAAGTCTAAAAGAAGTTGGAACCTGAGAGCAACTGCACCCAAGGAATTACCTGGGCAAGCTAACTGCTTGCATACCAGCGAGTTTTCCCCAACTTCCCTACTCAGCAATGACCCAATGGACGGCATTTCATTCGAATTATCCCTTCTGAGTGAATAAGATAGAAATAATCAACACACAATCACGTGTGGAACAGAAATAAATTTCTGACTCACGTCGGGATCAAACCCAGGTCTTCCAGGTGGAAGGCAAGGGCGCTATCCACTAGGCCATACAAGTCTAAAAGAATTTGGAACCTGAGAGCAACTGCACCCAAGGAATTACCTGGGCAAGCTAACTGCTTGCATACCAGCGAGTTTTCCCCAACTCCCTGACTCAGCAATGACCCAATAGCCTAGTGGATAGCAACCTTGCCTTCCACCTGAAAGACCTGGGTTCGATCCCGACGTGAGTCAGAAATTTATTTCTGTTCCACACGTAATTGTGTGTTGATTATTTCTATCTTATTCACTCAGAAGGGATAATTCGAATGAAATGCTGTCCATTGGGTCATTCCTGAGTCGGGAAATTGGGGAAAACTAGCTGGTATGCAAGCAGTTAGCTTGCCCAGGTAATTCCTTTTTAGGTTGCTCTCAGGTTCCAACTTCTTTTAGACTTGTATGGCCTAGTGGATAGCGCCCTTGCCTTCCACCTGAAAGACCTGGGTTCGATCCCCGACATGAGTCAGAAATTTATTTCTGTTCCACACGTGATTGTGTGTTGATTATTTCTATATATATGTATATATATATATATATATATATTATATATGTTGATATATTATATATATATATATATATATATATATAGATATATATATATATATATATATATATATATATATATATATATATATATATATATATTGTCACGATGCTATCAAGTACCTGGTTATTACACAACTAATCTCAAGATTCAAAAATATACCTCACTTCAGCCAGATACCTGAACTCTCATAACATTAATTGTTAACTCTAAAGGTAACAGTGATCCCTTAAGAAAAAATTTATCAATCACTTGAAAAATCAAACTAAGTTGTCAGAATATGTGTGAGGTATAAAAAATTTAAACTAGAAATCTTCTAGAGTAAAAGGGCATCACTCCATCAAAAACTCTAACTGTTTCCCTGGTCTTAATTCACTTTAGCAAAACTAAAAGAACAAAACATGTTTATCACTTTGCCTTATGCACACACAATCAATTCTATTCACTGGTGATCAATAAATGAAACACTGTTTTTCTAAAATGTTAAATACAAAAATATATTTTCAGATTCAAAGTTTATAACTAGAATTCACAATTAATTAGAATTCACAATCTGAAAAAATTTACTATTAGTTGAAAATAACACAAAACTCAATGAATTCTTGAATTAAATTATGAAACAAAACTAATTCACAAAAACTTTATCAGGAATTTAAATTAATCAAGTAAAATTTAAACTATCAAGAATTACTCAAGATTTAAAAAGAAAATCTCAATAAATGAAATCAAGTATGCAATGTTAAATTAAGTATGCAATGTTAAATTAAGTATGCAATGTTAAATTATATAATGCTAAATTACCAAGAAATATTTACAATGCTATGTAAATAAATGTTACATCACAAACATAAAAAATGTGAAAATATAAAGAAATTGTAAATAGAAAAACACACAAAAATACACGTAAGATTTATCAATAATGATTTCACTTGTTCAAAATTTCCTAACTTATCACACCATAACCTCCTAACTTATCATACCATGGTATCAATAAGTAAAATTTCACGTTACCTTACACAACTTTCTCTCACTTGCTGCAGCTATGCGTTACACAATACACACAAGGCGCCGTTAAACTAAATAACTTTGCTAAATTCAGATCTCAAAAGTTAATGTTAAAAGTGACCACAAAAATTTCAAAAGTTCTCTTCCTAATTAGGAATGAGAGAGAGAGGAGAGATATGGAACCAAATCGACTGGTCTCAGAAATCAAAATGAAACAAATTTTAGGATTCCAGTAATACGTGAAACAATTACATGATGTCATTAAAGCATTTTGGGTACCAAAAGTTCTAGAAGCACGTCATTAAATTTTGGGTGCGAGATACAATGGAGAAGCTTCTAGAAGGAAAGTTACGTCATCCCAGCAAAACGTTTTGAACGCATCTTACAAAACATATTTTGATCAGGACACGTATTCTTTCTCTCAAAGTGGCGTACGTGACTCAAACAACGTGCAACAACATGAAATCACTGATTGGAGCCCGTATGGGACGAATTGGCGTTTGTTTTGCAAATCTGTCATCGCTAACCCAAAACAAAGCGTTCCCTCTTATCTCAACTGATGACAACTGAAATGAAACAAGCCTTGGTGGACATATGTGTTCATACTACGCTTTACCAAGAAAGATATTCGTAAATTACGTTACTATTAAAATTATAACAACAATTCTAAATTACGCTATAAGTAATCATTAGTACTTTTGAGATCTGATGTCAAACTAAATATGACACTTCAACAAACATTATCATTAAACATAATAACATATATATCAAAATTATAGGAGGATATATGTATATATCATAAATATATATATATATATATATATATATATATATATATATATATATATATATATATATATATATATATATATATATATATATATATATATATATATATATATATATATATATATATATATATATATATATATATATATATATATATATATATATATATATATATATATATATATATATATATATATATATATATATATATATATATATATATATATATATATATATATATATATATATATATATATATATATATATATATATATATATATATATATATATATATATATATATATATATATATATATATATATATTGTCACAATCATAAGTACCTGGTTACTACACACTGCTCAAGATTCAAAATCGACCTCACTTTAACGATACCTGAAAAGCACAGAGCATTTTCAACTGATTTACTTAGGTAACAGTGATCCGACGTTTCACAAACCAAAAATCAAACTAAGTCATTTTAGGTGTGAGGTATCAAAAATTTGAACTAGAAATATTACTCGGGCATCACTCTTAAAAACTACTGTTTCGACATTATTCACTTTAGCAAAACTAAAAGAACAAAACATGTTTATCACTTTGCCTTATGCACGTAAAATCAAAATACTGGTGATCAATAAATGAAACACTGTTTTCTCAAAAATGTAAAATACAAACATTTATTTTCAAATTCAAAGTTTATAATTAGAATTCACAATCCAAAAAATTTATTATTACTTGAAAATAACACAACACTTAATTAATTCTTGAATTAAATTATGAAACAAAACAATTCATAATTTAAATTAATCAACAAAATTTAAATTAAGAATTAAAAAGATTTGAAAAGAAAATCTTAAAAATATTAAATCAAGTATGCAATGTTAAATTACCAAGAAATATTTAAATTGCTACGTAAATAAATGTTACATCACAAACATAAAAAAATGTGAAAATATAAAGAGATTGTAAATAGAAAAACACACAAAAATACACATAAGATTTATCAATAATGATTTCACTCGGTCAAAATTTCCTAACTTATCATACCATGGTATTAACCCATTATATCCCAGCGTCCTCATTTGAGGACACACATTTCAAGATTTTTTTTACCTCTTTTTCTCTTATCAATTTATCACATTTGAATAAATGCATGCATTATTTATTTCATATTACACCCCATGACATTTTTTTTATTAGTATTAAGAACTTTACAAGACTTTTATGAACAACCAAAGTTGTACAAAATTGTGCTCTTATCCTATCGTAATTTCGAGTAATTTTTTCGAAGTTATTATAACTAATACATAATGAATTTCCCAAAGTATAGTAAATTAATCTATTACCCAAGCATTTTAAGTATAAATTGTGAATTATAAATCAAAGGAAGTTGTTCATTATCAACTTTGAAAATTGTGTCCTCAAATGAGGACGCTGGGATGAAGCATTATAAATCCTGTTCAAACCTGTCGAAGTATGCTGGACATGAACTTACCGGCCTACCTCGTTTTTTGTCTGTTTCTTTCGAATCTCTGTTGTGACCACAAGCAGTGAGAGAATATCCATCCATGGTAAGCATTATTTTATGATTACTGAAAAACTTTCTTTAAAGAAAATAACAATATTGCTAAAAAGTTGTGATGAAGTGAAACAGAGAGGACAAACATTCCAGGACAATTTGAAGAAAATGAAAGAAGACTTGGATCACCTAACACCTCTGGAATTATTTGAAACAATAATGTCCCCAGATATTTATGACCACATTGTGAAGGAAACTGTTCGTTATGCCACGGCCAGCAGAAACAAAATGGATTTTGTGTTCAGTGTAGATGAATTGAAATCTCTGATAGGAATTCTTCTTTTGTCAAGTTACCACAAATTACCATCGGAGAGGCATTATTGGGCAAAGGATGAAGACTTGGGTGTCTCTATTGTAAAAAAAAGCAATGTTTCGGAATGAATTTCAAGGTTTGAAGAGTGTTGTGCATTTCTGTGATAATGCAGATGCATAAAATAACAAAAGGGATAAAGGATTCAAAGTAAGAAGCCTGATATCGAAGCTTCAGAAATCATTTATTCAACATGGAGTATTTGAGGAATGCATTAGTGTTGACGAAATGATGGTAAAATATTATCGGCATAACTCCCTGAAGCAGTTTATCCAGGTGAAACCTATTAGGTTTGGATATAAACTTTGGGCGCTTTGTGGGACCTCAGGCTACTGTTATAATTTTGATCTTTACTGTGGTAAGAATCCTGAACTAGATAAGAATGATGAAATAGCATTGGGTTCAAAAGTTGTCTTGAAGATGCTTGAAGCTGTAGCAGATCCGGAATCTCATACTGTTTTTTTTTTTAGTTATTTTACTGGTTATGAATTATTAGTTCACCTACGAAATATTGGTTTTCAAGAGTCAGGAACACTAAGAGAAAATCGTTTGAAGAATTGTACATTGAAATCAACAAATGATATGGAAAAAAGAAACAAGAGGCTCATATGACTACAGGTTTGACACCAATGAAGAAGTACAGATGGTAAAATGGCTAGATAACAAATGTGTAACTGTTGGTACTAATTACGACAATGTAGAACCCCTTGCAAAGGTCAGTGTTGGATTAAGACATCAAAGTCAAAAGGAAAAATTCCTCAACCAAATGCAATTTTCAACTATAATAAATGTATGGGTGGTGTAGATCACCATGATTGGTTAGTAGGGAAATATTCTGTTTCTATTCGAGGAAAGAAATGGTATTGGCCTTTATTCATTAGAATGATAGATATGGCAGTTGTGAACTCATGGATCATTTATAAATTGCTGCACCAAGGACATGGTTTCACACATCTGAGTCTAATAGATTTCAAAAGGGCAATTTCTGTAGCTTATCTGAAGTTGGCTTGCATGGAAGGCTCAGTAGGAGGACCCTGTGGTACCTTACACTCACGCACAAATTTTGCTGATGTTCGTTATGATGGTAAAGATCATTTTATTGAAAAGCGCAACAATCAGCAGAGGTGTATGAACAAACCATGTACAGCAAAACCAAGAACCTTTTGCTCTAAATGCAATGTGACTCTTTGTATTGAATGTTTCAGCTCTTATCATAAAAGAAAATGAGATTGTCAGGTATAACAATAAAAGAAAGTACATTTAGTTTATGAAATTAATTTTTTTTTCAGCTAGAGCTTAGGTGGGAATTCATAATATTTAAGTAAGAATGACAATATGGAACTGTTTATCTTTATCTGAAAAGATAATACTTTACTTAACAAATATAAACATAAAACCTATTGTCCCAGTGTACTCATTTGAGGACAGCTTGAAAACATGATTTTATACCCCTTTGTCCCAGCGTCCTCATTTGAGGACAGCTTACTGTAAGCTTACCCTTAGAAATAGATTTTTTCTTTCTACTTCATGTTTTCTTGACCCTTAAATATATATTATTTAGCAAAAAATTCCAGAAATTAAAAAAATACAAAAGTTGGGATTTAATGGGTTAATAAGTAAAATTCATGTTACCTTACACAAACTTGTGAAAACCTCTGTAAAATCACTTGCTGCAGCTGTGTTACGACAAAACACACTTTTTTACCAGGCGCCGTTACAAACTAAATAGCTTTACTAAATTCAGATCTCAAAAGTTAATGCTAATATATGACCACAAAACACTACGTTAAAAGTAATCTCTTTCTAAGAATGAGAGAGAGAGAGAGAGAGAGAGGGAACCAAATCAACTGGTCTCACAAATCAGAATCAAACAAATTTTAAAATTCCACGAACACATGAAACAATTACATGATGTCATTAAAGCATTTCGGGTGCGAGATACAAAAGTTCTAGAGGCAGAGAGGTGACGTCATTAAAGCATTTTGTGTGCGAGATACAATGGAGAAGCTTCTAGAAGGAAAATGACGTCATCCCAGCAAAACGTTTTGAATGCAATCTTACAAAAGATAGCGTAATTGATCAAGACACTTATTTTTTCTCTCAAAGTGGCGTACGTGACTCGAACAACGCATGTAACAACATGAAATTACTCGTCTTGAGCTCATATGGGACAAATCGGCATTTGTTATCCCAACCTGTCATCACGACCCAAAACAAAGCGCTCTCTCTTATCTCAACTGATGACAATTGAAATGAAACAAGTCTTTGCTGGACACACACGTGTTCATATAGTACGCTTTTATCAAGAAGAATATTATTCGTTCTAAACTACATTACTATTAAAATTGTATTATCAATTCTAAATTACGCTATCAAGTTATTTAATCATTAGTTCTTTTGAGATCTGATGCCAAACTAAATATGACACTTCAACAATCATTATCATTACACATAACACATGAAAAAAGTAAATATGTAAAACTTATAGGAGGATATACGTATTACAAGGCAACATCATGAAATTCCTCCCCCCAGATTTCTTATTCCGGGTTTGAATCCAACGATTCACAACGGGATAAATAATCTGCTATGACATTATCTTTTCCTGAAATATGTTTAAATTTTACATTATATGATTGTAGGCATAAAGACCACCTGGTCAGTCTCATATTATCATTTTTCATCTTATTGATGAATGAGATTGGGTTGTGATCTGACAACACTAAAATTTCTTCATTCCTAGGTCGGTTCACATACACTTCAAACTTTTTCAATACTGTGATTAATGCTAATGTTTCTTTTTCGATTGTTGAGTAAGTTTTCTGGTGCTTTTTCAACTTTGAAGACATGAAACATACTAGATGGAAGATTCTGTTGTCATCTTCTTGAAGTAGAACAGCTCCAATTCCACAGTCGGATGCATCAACTTGTATCACAAACTTTTTATTGAAGTCTGGAGCTTGAAGCACTGGTCTTGAAGTTAATATGGCTTTAACCTTCCCAAATGATTCTTGACATTCTGGAGTCCAAACAAACTTTCTTTTAGGACTGGTTAAGTCAGTTAAGGGAGCTACTACGACTGAGAAATTTGGACAGAATCGGCGATAAAATCCAGCCATGCTCAAAAATCTTTGTAGCTGTTTCCTTGTAGCAGGAGAGGTAGCCTTACGGATACCTTCTACATTAGCATCAATAGGAGCCAGAAGGCCTTTTCCAACTTCAAATCCTAGATACTGTACAGTTGCCTTTCCAAATTCAGTTTTTTGTAAGTCCTGCTTCCTGAAGTTTCTTGAACACTTTCCTTAATATCTTCAGATGTTCTTCCCATGTATTAGAATAAATCACAATGTCATCAAGGTATACACCCAATCCTTCTATTGATCCTAGTAGTTGATCCATCACTCGCTGGAATGTTGCAGGTGCATTCATCAGACCAAAAGGCAAAACAGTGTATTGATACAGTCCAAAAGGAGTAATGAAAGCTGACAGCAACTTAGCATTCTCATCTAAGGGAATTTGATAATATCCTTTCAACAAGTCTATCTTGGAAACAAATTTGGCTTGCACAATATTATCAAGTAATTGATTAATAAGAGGCAAGGGATAATTGTCAGCCACACTGATGGAATTCAGTTTCCTATAATCAGTACACATCCTAAACGAGCCATCTGTTTTTCTTCACTAACACAAGGAGAACTAAAATGACTTGAACTGGGTTCTGCTAATCCATGCTGCAACAAATATTCAACTTCTTTCTTCAAAACATCTCGATGAAAAGGTGATAAGCAATAAGCTCTCATTTTAAAAGGTTTTCCATCTTCTCTGATCTTTATCTCATGCTTTGTCAGATTGGTACGCCTAAGTACATCTGCAAAAATTTCAGGGAAACTTTGAATCACTTCACTTAATCCACTACTTTGCTCAACACTCAGATGTTTTAGTTTATCTTCCAAAATTTCTAATACTGAAGAATTGTTCATCTTGTTTTCAGCTCCCAATTCGTAGCCATCATCGTCCTCTGTAGATGAAGTTGTCTGTGTTATTGACACTGTTTCAGTTTTAGTCTCTGAGAAGTAAGGTTTCAAAAGATTCACATGTATCTTCCTCTGTCGTTTTCTTCTTCCTGGTGTTTCAATCACATAAGTTCGATCACTTAACTTCTCTATTATCCTATAAGGACCTTGAAACTTATTGGTAAGGGGAAATCTTTTCACTGGTAAGAACGCTAGAACTTGCAGTCCAATGCTAAAATTTCTTAACTTAGTTTTAGCATCATATTTTCTTTTTATTTTCTCTTGACTTATTTTCAAAATTTTCTAAAGAGAATTTTCTAATTTCTCTTAGTCTTTTCCTCAAGTTCTTCACATATTCTCCTTGGATTTCCTCTTGATTTTCTTCCCAATTCTCTGCAAGAATCTTCAATGGACCTCTAATGTCTCGACCAAAAATCATTTCATTTGGTGAACATCCCATACTTCCTTGATAAGCATTCCTAACTTCAAATAACATCAAGGGTAAACCAGTATCCCATTCTCTTCCTGATTCATTATAATACTTGGTTAACATACTTTTCAATGTCTGGTGGAACCTTTCCAAGGCTCCTTGAGTCTATGCATGATAAGCAGTTGATAACTGTTGTTTTACTCCTAACAAGTTCATCACATCCTGGAATAATTTTGAAGTAAAGTTCGTTCCTCTATCACTTTGCACAATTTCTGGTATTCTAAACTTGGAGAAAAACTCCACCAACTTTTCAGCAACTACTTTTGCACTTATACTTCTTACAGGAATCGCCTCAGGATACCTAGTCACTGGACACATTAATGTTAACAGATATTCATTTCCTTTCTTTGTTTTCGGAAGTGGCCCAACCACATCTATAATTACCTTGTTAAAGGGTTCTCCTCTAACTTCTATGGGATGTAGGGGTGCTTTCTGAATGGTTTCATTCGGTTTTCCAGATATCTGGCATGTGTGACACTCTCTGCAAAATCTGCTAACATCCTTGTGAAATCCAGGCCAGAAAAAATACTTCGTAATCTTCTCAACAGTCTTCCTGATTCCCATATGTCCAGACTCGTGCGCTACTGCTACAACTTGTTTCCTCAATGGATATGGAATCAAAATTTGATGATATTCACCCCATTCAGCATTTCCTGGTATATCTGCAGGTCGATGATTCCTCATTAGCAATCCTTCCTTTAGATAATAACGGGTAGAGGTTTGTTGCATCTCTTCTTGATCAACAACTCTGAAGAACAAATCAGCCAACGTTGTATCCCTCTTCTGCAGTTTCATTAGCTTCTCTCTTGTCACTTGACCAACTTCAAGGGCTGAACTCTCCATATCTGCTAACTCTGCCTCTGTAGTTTCACTACTATCTTCAGGAACACTTTGACTACTCAGAGTCTCTTTAATAACAACAGGATCCTCTTCTTCTTGGGAAATCTCTTCATTACTAACACTAGGGGAAACTTCACTTTCCTGGAACAACTCTTCTAAGCTTAAAGATCCTTCACTTGATTCTTCTGGTGCAGGTAAATCCTCAGTATCTTCACTTGCAGACATAGTTCTCTTCATACTCCTGGTAGTTACACAACTTGGAAACAGGTGGGGGTTTTTCTTCTCTAAATCTACCGTAGGACTAACCCTTAACGGTTTGTCTGTCACTATAGGACAAGGAACAAATGGTACCCCACCAACTTCATTACCCAGTAAAACATGTACACCTTCAACAGCTAGTGAGTCCTTTACAGCAAAATCAACATTTCCTGTCACCAATTCACAGGACAAATGCAAGCGGCATATAGGAGTTACCTCTTTTCCTCCTATACCCTTCAAAATAACTGAATCTCCTGTGAGATTCTTCTCCAGCTGTGGGTGAGCACCACAAACTACCACACTATGGTTACTCCCCGTATCACGTAATACCTTGACTGGTACCTGCACACTTCCTCCTTGAGTTGTCAGCGTACCTTCATAGATATATGGCTTAAAAGCCTCCAAGCTGCTCAGCCACTCACTGCTTGAAGTTACATTCCCACTGGTTGCTAAACACTCTGCTTTTTTAGTCTCAGTCTTCCCCACACTGCTCTTCGTAGTTTGCTTCACCTGGTTACCTTTAACCACTTGACCAACTGGTTTAGTCTGCTGTTGTGTCTGATAACAATCTTGAATGTAGTGTCCTACTCTTCCACACTTGTAGCAGACAACATTAGTCTTCTGTATCTGTCTTGAGAACAGACTGGATGATGAGGATTTAACATTCAATTGTTGAGGGTGTTACCTGGCTTTGTATTGGCATAGCCACTAGAAGGATTTCAGTTGTAATGTTCCAGAAATTTGGATGAGACCTGAAACCTGTGCGTTGTTGGTTCTGGTACCTGACATTATAATTTCTTTTGCTACATATGATATTAAAGTCTTCGCTCAATGTAGCAGCTTTTTCAAGTTTCTTAACCTCTCTCTCTCTTAAATAGGCTCTTATGTGTTCAGGAATTCCTCTAAGATATTGTTCTAGGACTACTAACTCCTCAAGTTCGTCCATAGATTTAACTTTAGCAGCCTCCAACCATCGTTTAAAACATTTTCTTACTTTGTAGGCATAATCCAAGAAAGTTATCTTGTCATCCTTTTTCAAAGTTCTGAATCTTTCATTATAATATTCAGGGGTCATCTGGTAAACTTGTAGCACATTGTGTTTGAGTACCTTGTACTCTTTACACTGATCAGCTGATAAGGCTAAATAGGCACTACTTCCTTTACCAATGAGAACACTCTGTAACAAGACCGACCATTTATCGTCTAGCCATCCCATACCTGAAGCCACTTTTTCAAAGTGATCAAAAAACTCATCTGAAGCTTCTTCTGTAAACTTTGGAATTTACTTCTGCACTCTTACTACATCAAATACAGGGTCTGAATTACCTTGAGTAGGGTTAGACGGTGTTACAGGTAACTTGGAGCGGTCTTCTGTCAATTTCATTTCTCTTTCACAATCTTCTTGTTTCCTTTCTCTTTCTCTTTCCTCTCTTGCTCTTTCTCTTTACTCTTTTGCACTTTTTTTTTCTTCTTCTGCTGCCTTTTCTTCTTCTCTTTCTTTTCTTTCTCTTTTCTCTCTGTCTTCTCTTTCTCTTTCTGCCTGCATTTTCTCTCTTTCAGCCTGTATCCTTAGCTTAATCAAATTTTCTTCTGCTTCTATACGCATTAAGTTCTGCTTCTGCATCACTTTTCTCTTTCTTTTGCTCATGTTTATCTGCAAATTCTGCCTCACCTGCATTCAACAACTCTTGTGCCTCTCCTAACTCTTCATCTATTTTACCAGAGTCCATCGATGCTTGGATTGCAATACATTTGATTTTTGCCTTAATCATACCACTAGACACATTACCCCCACATGCCACTGCTAAAGCAATCCACTGTGCCTTAGTCAGGTTGGATTCAGATAACTCTTGGATGGAAGGAGTTGCTAAAAACTTTTGCATATTGAACAGACCCATTTTCTCTAAGTTACGCAACTAAATAATTTACAATACAAAGCAAAAAGCAACTATGTGGTCACTCTCCTATCAAAATATATCCCTAACACCACCAGTATAAACCATAAACCAGAGTGATATTTTGTTTTGTTCCCAGGTCTCTGAGCACCAAATAATATAATGTCATGATGCATATCAAGTACCTGGTTATTACACAACTAATCTCAAGATTCAAAATATTTAACCTCACTTTAGCCAGATACCTGAACTCTCATAACATTAATTATTTTGACTGAGTACGTTTTAAATGCGTTTCCCAGTCATCACTATAAATAACAATATCATCAATATAAACAACACACCCTTCAAACCATATACCAACGTATTCATTAACCTCTGAAAGGTAGCAGCCGCGTTCTTCATCAAAAACTTTAAACTGGCATAACTTTACATTGAAACAGTCCTTGTGGTGTTACGAAAGCAGACAAGGCCCTTGCCCGCTTCGAAAAGGAACCTGCCAATAACCTTTCAGCAAGTCGAATTTACTTATGCATTTAGCCTTACCCATACGATCAATACAATCCTCAATTCACTTAATGGATAACAGTCAGACTTAGACAACTCATTCAACTTACGATAATCAAAGCATAACCTGAAATCTCCATCAGATTTCTTTACCAATACAACGGTGATGACCACGGACTTTGGCTGGGTTCAATCAGGTCATGTTTTAACATATAATCAACTTCCTTCGCTACAACCTCATTCTTGAAAGGATTCAACCTGTAAATAGATTGTTTCACGGGCGTGGCGTTACCTACGTCCACGTCATGTTCAAGGACCGAAGTCCTTCCCGGTACATCCGAAAATAATTCCTTATAATTAAATACCAATTTCTTTAAAGACCTTTGTTCTCCATTACTTAAATGAGAAACCATATTAGCAAAATTTTTCAAAGAACCCTTATTATCCGATAGCCATTCACTTCCATCAAAACAATTTTCATCAATATTTTCACTATCTGAAAAAGAAAAAAAGTTATTATCAGACACAACAACATCCCCGATAGAGGCCACGGAATAACCTTCTCCCGTTCATTATATGCCTTCAACATATTTATATGGCAAAGCTGAAAAGGTTTCCTTCTCTCAGGGTCTCTCTACTAAATAATTTACCTCACTTAATTTTTTTAAAATTTTCCACAGACCTGAAAATGAAGCTTTTAAAGGGTTTCCTGGAATGGGCAATAAATACCAAAACATTATCACCCACTAAAAAATTACGCTCCTTTAGTCTTTCTGTCAAAAAAAATATTTCATTTTTTTTGGCTACACAATAAATTTTCACCTGCAAATTTCCATGCCTTCGTTAATTTATCTCCCAAATTACTAACATAATCTAATAAATTTATATCAGGGACGTCCCCTTCCCAGGACTCTCGAACCACATCAATGGACCCTCAATTTGATGACCAAAAATAATGCTGAAAGGTGAAAATCCTAAAGACTGACTCGGGACTGAACGAAAAAAATAATAAATAAGGTAGTTCCTTATCCCATTCAGACCCATTTATTAAACAATATTTCTTTATCATAGACTTGAGGTTTGATGGAACCTCTCCAGAGCTCCTTGACTTTCCGGATGATATGGAGAAGAGGTTACATGTTTTATATTCAACTCTGCCATTTTGTCTTTGAAATACCTACTAACAAAATTAGAACCACAATCCGATTGAATTATTTTAGGCATTCCAAACCTGGTGAAAAATTCTATTATTACATCTACAATTTTAGCACTTTTTATAGTATGCAGCAGTATCGCCTCAGGATACCGAGACATCTTATCCAAGATAGTAAAAATATATTCATTTCCACTACGAGTTCTTGGTAAAGGTCCCACAACATCAATAATCACCTCCTTGAAAGGTTCAGAAACCACTGGAATAGGACATAAAGGCACTTTTGGAATAGGCTGATTGGACTTACCGACCTTTTGACAGACGTTGCAACTATTGACAAGCTTCTTCATATCTGCCTTCAACTTGGGCCAATAATAATTCATAAGTAACTTGACCGAAGTTTTATGAATACCAAAATGACCAGCCAAACCACTCTCGTTGCGCCAATGCAATCAACTCATTCCTGTAAACATAAGGAACCATTATTTGTTTTAAAGTTTCGTGATCAGCATTATTAGCCTCCATAGGTCTAACCCTATGCAAAATATTCTTTTTAAACTTAGAGTCAGATCAGGCACCTCACCCCACTCTATAGAGATATCCTGAAAATCCTTTTCTGAGCCTTAATAAGCTCTTCAAAGTCCAGTTAAAAGTTCACACATTCACGTATCAAGTCAACATGCGCACGCACAGCCAAATTTTGAAACATGCAAAATCAAATTAGCCCCGCAACTGGATACGTGTCACGGGACGATGTGCATGATGCATGCTTATTATAGTGCGCCTCAAATGTTTAACTCCTGAAATGTGGGCTAATGACCAACAAAGCGGCTATCAGGCACTGAAGTAGTGCGTGGCCACAAAACCACTTATATTTTGTTTAATTCTGCTCTACTTTTGTTGTCCACACGTAATTAAACCCCAACTATATAAGGGCCGGCAGCTGCGCTGTGAGGCTAGTCAATGCAGTAATACCACAGCGACAAGACATACTGCCAACGTGCTGAAGCAACATGGACAACATAGCTGAAATGCATCAACTTATAGCTATAGAAAGTATAGGATAGACCAAAATGTTGCCACATGTCAGAATGACATGTGCACGTCATGTTATCACCAGCTGGAGCTTGCAATGACTGTACAAACCAAGAGCAGAAAAAATTTCTAGCCAAAGGGTGTGGGCGTGGCCGACTTCTGCAGAAAAGGATGGAGCAAGGTCATTATGACATGTACTGCATAATATGATCATAATTAAAGAAGAAATCAATCAGGAAACCCTGTCACACATGCTGTCATCCCTGGTAGCTGGAGGAGTGACCTGTCCTAAAGTTCTTCCAACCGTGACCGGCAACACTGCAACGAGGGATGCAAAGGAACCATGCTAACAGGGAATACTTTTCATCGGCTGAAGAACATGATTTAGTTACTCTCCTGCATTCCTGATTGTTGTAATTACTTAAATGTCTGTTCCTGCATATATTTTGGACTTATTTAAAATTCAATAATGTATTAATTCAGGATTATTTTGCCCTGTGCATATGTGTACTTCTGTTTGTTTTAGTTGATTTAATAAAAGATATTGCTCAAATCCATGATATATTACTCTCATCAATGACATGGTAATTGGGAAGAGGATAGAGTGGGACATGACAAGTCTGCAAATGTATGTTTAATCAATATGAAACAAACATACATATAAATAAAAAAAGAAGATGTAGTTATTTTGCCCTTTTTAATAATGTCTTAACATGGAATCTATTCTGATATGATAATTCTATCATTTTTGAAAGTACCTTCTTTTAACATTGTTTCTATTCTGTTCCTGTATTTATTTTGGACTTATTTAAAAATCAATAATCTATCAATTCAGGATTATTTTGCCCTGTGCATTTGTGTACTTCCGTTTATTTTAATTGATTTAATAAAGATATTGCTCAAATCCATGATATATTACTCTCATCAATACTTGGTAATTGGGAAGAAGATAGGCGGGGACATGACCTGGAATGCGCCCCTGTCCCATTTAATCCCAGGTCATAAGCGTTGCCACATCTCCGAGGTTGGGGATGCAGCAGCGTTGCCCGTCTACTCCCACGCCATTCTGACAGCCACGCAATGCATTTTGGTGGGACCCCAGGTATATATATGTAGCTGCGGCATAAATTCATGCGGTCAATACATGCTACCTGATTTTTGCAAGCAGGTCGAAACCACTTCCTGCCCCGGCGCAAAACCAGGTGGTCCGTAAGTCAAATAGGAAATTTAGATTACAGTACCAAATGTTTTACGTTGTATTTGCGTTGTGTTTAAACTATCTGGCTCCGCCCTGTTCGTTTTCCGTCAGTGGGGGATGCGTGCCTGGATAGAACTTAGCATTAGGCTTATTCTTCATAATATCAATATCTCCTACAACTACTCTACCGCTAATCTAAACTACTTAAATCAACATCAATTGTTGACTCTGCAGCAACAAATCTAGCACTAGATCGAGTAACTACCGCTACTTCATGATCAGGGATTTACCAATATTGGACAGGTATTATTCTTATGTGCAACGTCATTTCCTATGACAATATCAACATCCTTAACAGGAAACTTATCAACGATGGCCAATTTCAAATTTCCTGAAAAGGAA
>NC_089784.1:47011213-47018713 GCF_040412425.1 Macrobrachium rosenbergii
TTCTTTTCAATCGACCTCCCACAGTTCATAAGCTCGACGAGCCTAACTAATATTTCCCACGAACGCTAATCTGAAGGGACAAGAACTTGACAGCTGTGAGGCAAAGAGATTATTCGCGGGTTTTAACTCGCCAACTTAAACGACGCTAAATTTTTACGTCTGCAGCTTACAACTCGGTGTAAGCTATAAATAGACTACTCGACTTATAAATGGGAGGATAAACAAATGAAGGGGAAAATGGACAGGGCTAACATTCTCCACAGGAATAACTAAAAAAAAAAAAAAAAAAATGTAAAAATAAAAAAAAAAAAAAAAGGAAACTACACAGAACAACAACGAAGGATATTACTTCATACTAAAGGGCTTGGCCGCACCGCGGTGATTAAAAGGCAACGTTAAAATTCGTAAGGGCAGGAGTCTTGTGACTCAAGATTCGTAAAAAAAAAGAGAAAAGATTAAATGCAAAAGTAAATAATATACGTAGAAAATGAAGGATAACAGAGTGAGGTATTTATGATTTACTTCTTTATCTAACTTCCGTCGCCAACAGACGACGGTCAGAGCTAACTCTCAGCCCAAGGGCGGGAAAAGAAACCCAAAGGGCGCGACCCCTTCAGGAAGAGTTGACACGCCTGCCTTGTGCCAAAGGACGGGCGTAAGGGCGTGCCACTTCCCACTCTGTCTCTCTTACTGCTTCAAAATAAAAATGATTTATACATTTCAAAGGGGGATGATATCCCATATATTAACTGCCGCTTGCGGTGGTAAGTAAGGGAAAGTGTGAAGGAAAGATCGATAGAGAAGGATGAGGATAGAAATTCCAAAGGAAAGGAAGAAGATAGCGGAAGGCCTTGGCATCCTCTCCTGGATGAAAGGTGCCAAGACGTTCAAAGATGAAGAAGGGGCCCTATGCCCAGTTTGCACAGGGCCAGAAGAGCTCAGGGGCTCCTTGTGGATTACCTGCGATCGCCCACACCCGTGGTAACTCCGCCGTGAACCTCTCCTCCTTGGACCGTTGTCCTGGCCGGGAATCGGAGGCCCGAGGCCAAAGGGCGGCAAGGGTGCCATCTGGGTCAGCTGCTGCGACAACTGACCCAGGAATTTTGTTCGCCATCTCGGACATTAACCGGCGCAGATCGCAGAGTTCATCGGCCCAGGAAGGCGGGGCAGAATCATGACTCGCGGAGGAAACTGCGGCGGGCGGCGAGAGAGAGGGGACGGCCGGAGGGGGCGGGGTGGACTTGCATGCAGGGGTGACCAGCTCAGGCACTGACATTGGCACTGGCGTTGGTGGCGATGGGGTGGTGGTCTCGTCTGTCTGGACGGACGGAGACTGGCACTGCTCAGTGCGCCTACGGGGCACTGGCAGAGGAGTTGAAGGCCGAGATTCTCCTGAAGGGAGATCTGGCTGAGGCCTCGGCACTGGCACTGATGCCGTGCCGGGCACTGGACTCGGATTTGGATGATTTATTGGGGAATGGGGACCCGGAATGGTTGTGGCTTGAAAAGGGACGCAAAGTCTTGGCCCAGGAGGACGTCATAGTCTCCTGGAATGTGTTTCGCTATGGTGAGACGAAGGGTCCTGGCTCTGTGGGGTCAGGTGACCCTCAGTTGGACCGTAGGGGAGGATCATTTAAAATCGTTTATGCCCTCAATGGTGACGAGCTTGCGTCGGTCTATTATAGCTCCATAGGGAACTTTGTCCCTCCTTATGAGGGAAATTTGCGCACCAGAGTCGTCAAATGCCTTGACCTGGCGTGCTGAGTATTTACCTCGAGGAGGTGCCACATAGATGGGACCCTCGGCAGGAGGGCCTGGACTCAGTTCCATTTGATTCGTTACTGCCAGGGCGGCGGCGGGAGTTCCTGCCTTATTATTTCTAGGGCATTTTGCCCATGAGGAAGAGTGGCCATAAACCTTGCACGCCCGTGCAAAAGGTTTTGGCTGAAATCTCTTCGCACTGCCCGGCAGAGGCGCGCAGGCGACTTATTAGGGGCTGTCCGGGAGAGAGAGGCGCGGGTGGTTTACTGCGGCATTGCTCCTGGCATGCCCGATCTTTTACAGAACCCGCACACGACGGGCTTCTGTGATTGCCCATTCTTGGCGGAGGGGCACCCCGATGGTAGGCGGGTGGCGTAATTTTTGCGCTGCAGCGAGCTCTCCTGGGGGTGATGGGTGTCCCATAGATCCGCTATTCGGCAGCAATCAGCTAAGGTGGGGCTCCTTCTCGGCGATGTGCGTGGCGAGGGCCGGCGGGGGGTGTAGAGTAGGAAGTTCTCTATCTGTATTTGTTCGATGGCATCGTTGAGGGTCGTAACCCCCACGGCCTCGAACCATTTGGCACGGGCACGCTCGGACTTGTAGGCCCAGTCTGCCCAGGTTTGATTGGCCTCCTTCACTAGCCCGCGCCAGCGCCTCCTCCAGCGTTCAGGGGTTATCTCGTACGCCTTGGCAATAGTCTGGCGTACGACCTCCCAATTTTCCTGCTCCTCCGGCGGGAGGGCCCTGTAGGCAATCAGGGCCTTCCCTCCAAGGAACTTGCCCAACACCAGGGAGAGTTCGGCTGCACTCAGGGGGCAGGCCTTTAAAACTGTCTCAGGCGCTGTCGAGCCACACCTCGGGCTCAGCCTCCGTCCACTTTGGCATGCAGGCGAGAGCCTGGCTGAAGGCACTCATCCCCTGGGGGCAGGTGGAGGCGAAGGGCCACTCTGTTGCAGCATTGCGAGTTCATGGGCACGCTGCTTGTCCCTTTCTTCCCTTCTCGGCTTCTTCTCGTTTCTCCTGGGCCAGTCTTTCTGCTGCGTCTCGTTTCTCCTGGGCTGATCTTTCTGCAGCCTCACGTTCCTGTCTCTCTGCGTCTTCCCGTCTCTCTGAGCCAGCCTCTCTGCTTCTCGTTCCTGCCGTCAACGGCTTCTTCTCGTCTCTCCTGAGCCTGTCTTTCTGCTTCTACTTGTCTCTCCTGAGCCTGTCTTTCTGCCTCTCGTTCCTGCCTTGCGGCTTCTTCTCGTCTCTCCTGAGCCTGTCGTTCTGCCTGTATGGCGTCCATCCTCTCCTGTACCCAGTCTCTTAGTTCTCTCCCGGAAAGGCCGAGTTCCTTCCCTGAGGACATAAAGAACTTGAAATCCTCGCTCTGCTGAGACCGTGTCGACATTTTGCAGGCGGGAGAGGACGCTAGTAACACACAGACTTAATTTCCCAGAGCTGTGGGAATCTTGGACCCTTTTCCAAAGGACGTATGATTGGTCTCCCGATTTACCGACGGAGCGGGCTGATTGGGGACGATGAATTAGCAATGATTGGTCTCCCGGTTTACCGACGAAGCGGGCTGATTGGGGACGATGAATTAGCGATGATTGGTCTCCCGATTTACCGACGGAGCGGGCTGATTGGGGACGATGAATTAGCAATGATTGGTCTCCTGGTTTACCGACGAAGCGGGCTGATTGGGGACGATGAATTAGCGATGATTGGTCTCCCGATTTACCGACGGAGCGGGCTGATTGGGGACGAAGAATTAGCGATGATTGGTCTCCCGATTTACCGACGAAGCGGGCTGATTGGGGACGATGAATTAGCAATGATTGGTCTCCCGATTTACCGACGAAGCGGGCTGATTGGGGACGATGAATTTAGCAATGATTGGTCTCCCTATGTACCGACGAAGCGGGCTGATTGGGGACGATGAATTTAGCAATGATTGGTCTCCCAATTTACCGACGAAGCGGGCTGATTGGGGACGATGAATTAGCGATGATTGGTCTCCCGATTTACCGACGAAGCGGGCTGATTGGGGACGATGAATTTAGCAATGATTGGTCTCCCGATTTACCGACAAAACGGGCTGATTGGGGACGATAAATTAGCAATGATTGGTCTCCCGGTTTACCGACGAAGCGGGCTGATTGGGGACGATGAATTAGCAATGATTGGTCTCCCGATTTACCGACGGAGCGGGCTGATTGGGGACGATGAATTAGCAATGATTGGTCTCCCGGTTTACCGACGAAGCGGGCTGATTGGGGACGATGAATTAGCAATGATTGGTCTCCCGATTTACCGACGAAGCGGGCTGATTGGGGACGATGAATTAGCGATGATTGGTCTCCCGATTTACCGACAAAATGGGCTGATTGGGGACGATAAGTTAGCAATGATTGGTCTCCCGATTTACCGACGAAGCGGGCTGATTGGGGACGATGAATTAGCAATGATTGGTCTCCCGATTTACCGACAAAACGGGCTGATTGGGGACGATAAATTAGCAATGATTGGTCTCCCAATTTACCGACGAAGCGGGCTGATTGGGGGACGATGAATTAGCGATGATTGGTCTCCCGATTTACCGACAAAACGGGCTGATTGGGGACGATAAATTAGCAATGATTGGTCTCCCAATTTACCGACGAAGCGGGCTGATTGGGGACGATGAATTTAGCAATGATTGGTCTCCCAAGGTAACGACAAACGGGCTTACTTGGGGACTAGATTGGGATATATATTTAGGTCTCCCGAATTACCGACGAAACGGGCTCATTTGGGGACTGAATGGAAAATGAATTGGTCTCACCAACGGACCGACGACACGGATTTATTGGGGACAAGAATAGAATATATAGGCGCTCTAGAATTTCCGCCCAGACGACGTCTGATCAGCGAGGGCGCTAGTTTTAATGACTTATGGGAGAAGTGTTATTCTCAAGGGCAATTAGGTGGGGGGGCCATCCCACAATCACAACAGATAGGCAACACACGCAGCCGTAGTAACAGCACAAAACAAAACCACAGAAAAAACAGAACAATACAGAACATATAATGTCAGACCCCCAATAATGCAAAACAATTTGGTAGAGCGAAGCAAATCAAACAAACAAATGTTTTCCTAACTGGGCCACGGAATGGACGGTCAAGGCCGTCTGCGCCAAATGAATGAACGACGTAAACACCCGGGGACTTCCCCGAACTGAGAGACAACGGTTGTTGACCCTTTTCGTCCTGGGCGTATAATATACGCTTTCGCTCCTATTTCTAAAACGAGAGAGAGAGAGGGTAAAAATGCGTCAGCAATGCTAATCTGACTTTCGAACACGTGGTTGACGTCGAGGTCTCGCGCCTATATCTAATGATTCGGTTTCGAAATCACTCGTTTCTACAGGAGGAATATGCGCACTATTCCTTTAATGATTTATCACCTGTATAACCTAATTGAATGGCATGCAAGCCGCGTGCAAAGGCTTCCAAAGCTAAGTTTTCGGCGATTCTCTCTCTTTTCCTCGGACATGCGCCCTACTATAAAAAAAATTCCTAGGACTAGTCACGTTTTCTAAAGCGTCCTACGCTAAATAAACACAGTTTACTTACGCAGAACTTCCTTGGCCTGTTGCGCTGGCTTTTCAAAGGTTCGTAATCTGTCTCGTATCCAGCTTAGCTGAGCTAATTGCTGATTTTACAAATTGCAACACAAACAACAAAGGGAAGAGGGGGATGCAATCATTACGAGAATCACTGGTCAGGTCGCCATTTTTATATATTTCCTGGTGCAGGTGGATCTTATGACTCCACAATTATTACTTTACTCGAAAATGGCCTTGTAAGATACCCAGGACATATAAAACACAAACAAAAAAAGAAGTACACGGAGCGGAGGGCTCTTCACTAGGGGAAGTGCGTGAAACACGTGGATATAAAAATAGTTATATTTGATAGCACACAAAGGTCAAAGGAAAATTAACTGAAAACACGGTAAATTACTGCCGTAGAAGTCCTCCCGAAGGGGGAGCTTGGGAATGCCAGGAACACGGACCAAGGATAATTCTGCTACAGGCGTCTTTCTGAAACGATATTTGGACCCACGTTACACATCTAATGCTGGAATTTGGGGATTGAATTACTCGGGGGTGCACTGAAGGTGCCAAGGACTCCCCGAGGCGTTACTTGTGACTCAGAGGAAAGAAGCTGTGAACACGTGGGCCTGGCTTGAACCAAGGAATATCAGGGAACACAAAGTTATAGGCCCAGAGATTAATAAATGCAAAAGGGCTAAGTAATCGTGACTAGCAACTCGTTTCGGGTACATAACCACATTTGTAGGGGCGTAGGGCTGATGACGTCTTCTGCCGAGAGCCACGTGTGGGAGCGTGGACAAATGGTAGCCTCCCTCTCAAAGGTATTTCTTCAAGTCGTAGATTGGGGCGGAAAAGGGCGCCCTTGGGATGATGAAAAGGCCGCCGTTTTAATGTCAGCTCACGTTTGGGAGACTTGCAATCCCCCTTGCAGTCTTCTAAGGCCACGTGGAATGGAACACGGGGCACAAAGGGCGGCGATGGGCTCCACGTGGCGGCGAGCGGAAAACGGAGGGCAGGGGCAAGATCGCCGACACTTAACTTGTTTTAGGCTTAAACTAGCGACCGCGTGTGAGAGAGAGCTGTCCTGGCCCTGACCTTTTATTGCTTCTGGACAGGGGTAGGGGGGGCGATGTCCTGACCCAGGTCGACGACACGACTATATCATAGAAAACGATTTTCTTTCCCTGTACCAAAGAAAACAGTGCAAAGCCAGATTACTGTCCCCAAACTATTATATTCTCTGAGCCCCTATACCCCTGACCTTCAAAGGTTCAAACCAACCCAAAGCAGGAAAGGAGAACAGTTTCTAGCGTATTTTGGCGCTACTTTACAATTACAATATATATATATATATATATATATATATATATATATATATATATATATAATATATATATATATATATATATATATATATATATATACATTATAAATATATATATAATAATTTGCCCATAAACACTATTTAAACATGAAACTATATATCACTTGTTAACCTGTAGAAATATGGTAGGAGGAAAGTTACAATGGTATATATACAAAAACATGAAGGTGTGCCTTGGCCTCCGATGTTAAGGTAGGTGGCGTTTCTTAAGGAGGAGATTGACCAAATTCCCTAGTGGTTTTTGGCCTCATTAGCTCCCGTTTGGCGATGGATCTGGCGGTTATTTCTTGGGTCATCTTCTTCAAAGATGCCGAGGATTAAAGTGTCAATGGCGTCCGATTTCCAATGTCCTCCTAACAGAATTCATATTGTTGGTTTTGATTGATATAAGATTCCAGCATCTTTCTTTTCTTGGACAGCTGTAAAACCAACTCCCCCCACAGTTAATGACATGCCCTGTATTTCTAATATTGATTGGAAAACTTCCCGAACTCTCCGAAGCGTAGCGTTGATCTTTTATGCTCTGTTATTCTTTGCGAAATGCGATCTACCTTCTTCAACATAAATGTCGGACAACTAAAGGTATCTTGTAAACTCGGCTTCTTCCCTTTTGTTATTTAAGTATACGTTAACAAGTGAACTCATGGATTTACAAAATGAAATCTGATTATTAGAACTGAGTTGTTCGCCTTTTGGATTTTTCATCGTATGGAAGTTTATTGAAATCTGTTTGTTTGTTGTTAGTGGGACCTCTGTAGTATATTTTATTTGCTT
>NC_089784.1:47023713-47031213 GCF_040412425.1 Macrobrachium rosenbergii
TTGGGCGTATTGTCTATTATGTTATTTGTTACTCATCTCATCTTATTATTTTACATTTTGGATCCTTGTATTTCGGTTTACTGAAATGACTTAAATTTTTAATACTTTCAAAGGCTACAATATGATCACATTTGACACCCCTATCATAAACACTGGTGACAACCACATCATGAGAAAATTTTACGCTTCTCTGTAAAAAATAATATTAAGTCACTAAAGCTTTTGGCGCCGAATGAAGCCAATCTCAGCAGGAAAAATCCTGATGAGGCTTTTACCAAGGGTTGATACTTTAGAATCGTCAACATAACCCAGTGGCTTGTTTATTGTTATTGACTGAACCTTTGAAAACCTTGGCGAGTGATATAGACTTTTGACAATAAACTTTTATGTTTAAAACCTCTATATTGTTCCATAAATTAGTCTGAGGCCATGACATGTAAATGGGGATAAATATTGTAATGATAAATCATAGTTTCTGTTTAGGCTTTGGAGAGCTGGATATATAAACCATTAATAATAATAATAATAATAATAATAATAATAATAATAATAATAATAATAATAATAATAATAATAATAATAATAATAATAATAATTTATTTCGAATGTAAATTCATGTGCATTATTAAAAAATAAAAAGTGGTGTCAAGAGCCTACAATTTTTGTTAATTTTTGAAGAAACAAATTTAAAGGAAAGAAGATAAAAATATGAAAACCTAAGCAGGAATGACGGGAATGACACTCATTGTGTATCTTACCAATACACATAAAAATCTATAAAAAAAAAATGTCATACTACAGCACCTGAAAAACAAGCCGTAAACAGACTCAACAAAAACTTTATTATTCTATGTCAACATAATAGACATACGGCACATACTCCAGATATAAAACATAAAAAAAGAAGAAATGGTTATACATATCAGTGGAATATTCTGTGCCATTCATCTTGCAATGCAAGTAATAAAAACGCATCACTACCTTCTACTTATCATATCAAAACACTTGCTTTCTCCAATCTCTGCTTTAAGCTATATACTGCAGGACATCGAATAACATTCAGGTACGACAAACCCAGTGTGTCGCAAAACCCTTCGAGTTACCCCCATTATACCATTATGACAAACTTAGTCTTCTCAAAGTTTCCTGTGTGTAGCTATACTATAGTAAAGAACAACAGATGGCCGGACAAAAAATTTTGAATCATTAAACTTTAGTTTCACCACCACAAAAATAACATTTTCTTACAAGCATATTCCCTCTTACAGTTTCCGTCGCTCTTGTTCAATATCCTCATTACTTTTATTGTTACTTGTAATCATGTGCCCCTAATACCCCTTAAACGCCTGTTGGACGTTTTAAACGTCGTCCAAAATTGTCTGTCGAATGCTGAGTGGACGTTGCAAACGTCGACTGAAAATGCCTTTTTTAAATATTCGCGGAAAAATAATTGTAGGCCTAGTTTGCGGAAGATTTCAAATCCCGCGCCTCGGCGGATGCTGGGAGTTCACGGATCCAGCTGTTGTTTTGTTTCTGAGCGTCACCCAGACGCGCATGCGCGAATTTCCCCATTCTCGCATCAGAGAGCATCAGAGCAGCACCTTGCGAGAGCGATATTTTGACGCAGACGTGTTTTGTTGAACTTTTGCTAGTGTTAGCGTATTCGTGCTGCAACAGAACGTTTGCAGAGATATCACAAAGTCGTCAGGACCGTGAAAGGCGCATACTGCCTGTCGGAAGTGAGCGTGTGAGGCGAGTTTTAGACTGGGAAGCTGGAGATGGACCCAGCATAAAAAGTGAATTTTAACATTCGGCCAACTTTGACTCGACCGAAATGATCGAAAAACGCATCCGTAAGCCATAATTATTACATTCGAGTAACAATCAATCATTTACCTTCATTTTGCAACAAACGGAAAGTCACTAGCACAATATTTAGAATTTTGGTGAATTAAAAAAAAAAATTTCCTCCGCTCCGCACGCGCGAACTCCGCTGAAAATCCTGTCATTTCTTGCGTCAGATTGCCGTAATTTTTTCGCCGTTTCATATTATTCGTTACATAAAGTGTTATACATCAAAATGTGCGCAATTTCATTTAGAATACAACAAAATATATATCATTCCTTTAGCTCTTCACAGTGTTTTAATATTTACATCGAAATCACGATAACTGACAAAATTTTAACATTCGCTCAACTTTGACTCGACCGAAATGATCGAAAAACGCATCCGTAAGCCATATATATTACATTCGAGTAACAATCAATCATTTACCTTCATTTTGCAACAAACGGAAAGTCTCTAGCACAATATTTAGAATTTTGGTGAATTAAAAAAAAAAAAATTTCCTCCGCTCTGCGCGCGCGAACTCCGCTGAAAATCGTGTCATTTCTTGCGTCAGCTTGCCGTAATTTTTTCGTCGTTTCATATTATTCGTTACATAAATTGTTATACATCAAAATGTGCGCAATTTCATGTAGAATACAACAAAACATATATCATTCCTTTGGCTCTTCACAGTTTTTTAATATTTACATCGAAATCACGAAAACTGACAAAATTTTAACATTCGGTCAACTTAGACTCGACTGAAGTGATCGAAAAACGCATCCGTAAGCCATAATTATTACATTCGAGTAACAATCAATCATTTAACTTCATTTTGCAACAAACGAAAATTCTCTAGCACATTATTTAGATTTTTGGTGAATTTAAAAAAAAAAAAAATTTTCCTTCGCTCCTCTGCACATTTTATACGCTGAAAATCCTGTCATTTCTTGCGTCAGCTTGCCGTAATTTTTTCGCCGTTTCATATTATTCGTTATATAAAGTGTTATACATCAAAATGTGGGCAATTTCATGTAGAATACAGAAAAAAAAATATATAATTCCTTTAGCTCTTCACAGATTTTTCATATTTTCGCCGAAATCACGATAACTGACAAAATTTTAACATTCGGTCAACTTTGATTCGACCGAAATGATCGAAAAACGCATCCGTAAGCCATAATTATTACATTCGAGTAACAATCAATCATTTAACTTCATTTTTAAAAAAACGGAAAGTCTCTAGCACATTATTTAGATTTTTGGTGAATTTTAAAAAAAAAATTTTCCTTCGCTCTGCGCGCGCGTACTCCGCTGAAAATCCTGTCATTTCTTGTGTCAGCTTGCCGTAATTTTTTTGCCGTTTCATATTATTCGTTACATAAAGTTTTATACATCAGAATGTGCGAAATTTCATGTAAAATACAACAATAAATATTTCATTCCTTTAGCTCTTCACAGTTTTTTAATATTTTCGCCGAAATCACGATAACTGACAAAATTTTAACATTCGGTCAACTTTGACTCGACCGAAATGATCGAAAAACGCATCCGTAAGCCATAATTATTACATTCGAGTAACAATCAATCATTTAAATTCATTTTGAAACAAACAGAAAGTCTCTAGCACAATATGTAGATTTTTGGTGAATTTTTGAAAAAAAAAATTTCCTCCGCTCTGCGCGCGCGGACTCCGCTGAAAATCGAGTCATTTCTTGCGTCAGCTTGCCGTAATTTTTTCGCCATTTCATATTATTCGTTACATAAAGTGTTATACATAAAAATGTGCGCAATTTCATTTAAAATACAACAAAAAATATATAATTCCTTTAGCTCTTCACAGTTTTTTTATATTTACATCGAAATAACGATAAATAGAAAAAATCAACCTTCGGCCAACTTTAACTCGATCGAAATGGTTCAAAAAAGCAATTTTTAGCTAAAAAAAACTTACAGCCTAGTAATATTCAATCAATTTCCTTAATATTGCCACAATTGGAAAGTCTCTAGCACAATATTTTGATTTTTGGTGAATTTTTGAAAAAAAATTTTTAAACGTCCGCGCGTTACGAATTCATGCATCATTTTGTGATAATATTTTCTCTGTGTTGCTTTAATCGTTTTACAATCTGTTATATACCAAAATCATCGCAATTTAGTTTCCAATACAACTAAAAAAAATTAACTCATTAGCTTCAACCGTTTTCCTTACAGCGCGATTTGTATACAATTATATACGAGTTTTTTTTTCGCTGTCATATATTCCAATATTTATATATGATAATGATATTTTTTTTATTTCTGATGATTGCATACTAAACTTCATGCAATGAGAAAAAAAGGAGCCAAAAATTAACTCTTAATCTTGAAAACTAAGCGCGCTGTGATTTTTTGAAAAACACTTTTTTTCCGCCTCGGCGCTACCTCTCGGAGGCCGCCGGCATACGGGAGACGTTTTTGAAAATAGGGCTTCGGCGTTAAAGGGATACTAGCACGAATCTTAAAATTCTAAGAAGTCATTTTGCAGTGAAATCCTTGAATATTCATGTATTTTGCTGTTACAAGAAGAAATGAACATGTTCACAGTTTTATAGAGGTGTGGGAGCGAGAATGGCTGTCATGCGCATACCTAAAATTATTAAAAGCAACATCTCCAATGAGAAAACACATATTCAAACTTTAAAATTGCCTTTTATTTCCTATGTTAGATCATTTCTTTCATGTCTGAACAACAAATTTTTCGTTGTTTGGCAGAGCATAATATCATATGGCTATTGTAATGCAAAGATATCTTTATTTTCAGAAAGAGCGGAAAAAATGGTTATTGCTTAACTTAATTGAGGGCCTCAGAACCAGAAGGTTGTAAACGCCACTTTTTAAAAAATGAGTAAATTGCCCTCAAAGTCTAGCATTCATTACTCTGCTTCTAAGAAAGATATTGATTTAAACTAAGTTTCATATGAAAGCCCTACTCTTTAGAATTTTTTTGTGAAAATTTGAAAAAATGTAGGATGCGCTTGCGCGCTAGCATTCAAAATGTCCGCGTAACCCCTCACATTTGTTTATATTCTGGTCATAACCAGCACTTAAACCATAGTTAAATGTGTAAAATGATAATAAAGTGTTATTATATTCGTGGTATAACAACAATGGATGTAATAATGATAATAATTATAATAATAATAAAAATATAATAATAATAATAATAATAATAATAATAATAATAATAATAATAATAATGATGAAAAATAATAATAATAATAATAATGAAGTAATAATAATAATAATATGGAAAATAATAATAATAATAATAATAATAATAATAATAATAATAATAATAATAATAATGATGTTGACGATGATAACCTTCCATCATCATAATGTTTAACCATTAAAGCGGCTGGCCTACATTACGTGCAGGCACGAGTTTGTCTGTACACCCAGAAACATATTCTTGGCCTGCATCGTGCAGTAACTTAACACCATTTTTTTTTCATGACGTTTCATTCCTTGTCCTTTTTCTTCCTCTGGGCCGTTGCACGACATCATAGTGATCACTTTCACTACCAGAGGAAGACATAATGGCGCTAAATAAGGGATAATAATAAAAAAAAACAAATCACAACACTACGGACATTCAATTTCGCCGCGAAAATCACTAGACTGGGAATGTAAACAATAGCGGAGATGTAAACTGCGCGGTGATTGGCCGACACTTACGAGCCCGTTATGCTGGAAAATGCTGATTGGCTCAGAACTGAATACCCGTTTAGTGACGCGCGCTCTCATTGACTCCCTCTGAGCTGCTGCACATGCAACCTTCTGGTTGTAACTGAGCTCTTATGAGGCTGTAAGCTCCGCGCGACATCACGTTCGTTCATTTAGCTAAAATTGATAATTTCTACCGTTCCAGTAGGGATTTCGACCTTACTGAAACGGCTGACTAGCATAGAAATGCCACAAATAGACAGAGGAAACGCTGCCACATCTACTGGAATGCCTAACTCCAAATCGGTGGGGGCGGCGTTTACAACCTTCTGGTTCTGAGGCCCTCAATTTTGATCTGCTGTTTCCTGCGAATACCACCCTCAATTTGTATCCACTTACCTACTTTGACAAGTATTCCATCTCTTTTGAAGATGTTCTCAGTCATTTTTTTAGGGCTAAGAGTATTATTAGTTCGCATCCGGCCTTTCATCGTAGCAGCTTAACTGAACTGAATGTTATCGACATTACTGCTAAATTCCCTAACTTTACTTTCACGAGTAATTTCAGTCTGAAATCAAACTTTCCAAAGGAAGGATTTCTTAATTTTGTTTATCGATTTTTTGTGATCTTCACTTAGAGATAAATCAAGATTTAATAACACTAAGAACTTGAATTTAATCTTTCCCTGAATCGTGATGATAAAAGGCATTTAGTTGTTGATTTAAGTGTATTTACGTACAAACATTGAATATTACAGATAGACAGATAGATAGATAGTTGATAGATAGCAGTAGTAAGACTGACTTCATATAAGTGGTGCATAATATTAGACTGACAAAAAAGAAATCACGTAAACCAAAACAAATATCCAAAACTTTATGGTGCACGCTCCAGTATATATAAAAATATATCTGAAAAAGCATATGTGGTTCAAAATAACAAAGCTTACATAAAAGATGCTTAAAATCACGTTAACTCTTAAAAAAGAAGTAGATTTTAAATAAAACTTCAGTTCTTATAAGTTATTCAGATACACTGGTTACACAGCAAATATAGAATGCACACAAGCATAAGAATCTAACTTGGGTGGCACGCACCTCACACTCACGGTTCTGTATACTCGTACATCCAGTTCGGGTCGTCATGGCATCTTTATCATTTTCAGGCAGTGAATCTATATCATATATAATCCTTGGAATATAATATACAAAAAACCTATGCTATACAAAATGAAAGTGTTTCCTAATGAAATTACACAAAGTATTTACAAAGCTGATAACGAAAGAAGTTTCATGTTTATCAACTATTCACAAAGGAGCTGTCTTGTCTCTTGATATGGTGATTAAAGTCACTGGTGAGACTTTTAGGCCCCTTTAATTGCTCAATTGTTAGGGATTACAAGCTGTTTAAAGTGTACAGTAGATTTACTTTCACCAATCCACAAACTCAGCATCATACATCTGTAAACCACATTCATTAAAACAGAAACTTGACCATTTCTCCATAAACTGTTTTCAAAGTAAAATTTGCCTTGTACGAATTGTCGTCAGTATTTTTTAAATCATTCTGTATTGTAAATCCTGAACACTTAAGAGACAGCACAAACCGAATAGGTTGTTCCTTCAATATGAAAGGATTCATAGAGATATTTTTTTTAAAGGAACTAATCACTATGCATTTTATTTTCTCTTAGTTGGAACATATCCATTAATCAGTTACGAACTAGTCAACCTGAGTAGTTAAAAAATGTAGATAACAAAACAATATCATCAGCAAACAGTCACTCTACTATTACCAGAAGTGATCCCAAGCTCGTAACCATATCTCTCATTGTCAACTTTATTAAACGATGAATTATTATACATATTAGAAAGTAAGCCGGGTAGGAGCCTTCTCCGTCTTGCTCTTCGGCAATTCAAGCTCAAACAGACTCTCTATCAATATCGTGTGGTTCACGTTATCTA
>NC_089784.1:47036213-47071213 GCF_040412425.1 Macrobrachium rosenbergii
GTTTGTCATTTTATTTTCTTTTCTGTTTACTTTTCTTTGAAGGGTTACTGAATATGAATCATGTTTGTTAATACATTTATGCCTTTACATACAACACAGATATTAACACTGACACCACCCCTCCCCCAGCTCTTATCTTTCCAACCTGGGAACTTTCGATCCAGAGAAAATCTCGGATCTTCTCGTTGCTGATCGATCACGCCATCGCCATGGCCATCGCCTGGGAGCGCAGCCCATTTACTCGCCGCTTGCTGTTTACTCGGCTTTGCCTGACCGGCCTGTACCGATTAATCGGCCACCGCTTACTGATAATGAGTATTGTTATCAATTATTGGTAATAAAATATTCATAATTAATGACAACTATTGAGTTACTATTTGAGAGCCTTTTATGGCAGATTTAGGCTAATTTTGCTGTAGTTTATTTTTGATTGCCACTGAACTCATTTTGCAGCACAGTCCTTTGTATACTACACGTCAACATTCTGTACCTTCACACAGGCTCTCGTTTATTGCAATCATTGTGTGACCATAACAACATGTGGAGGAGTGGTAATTATGGAGTCATCCATTCCTCAGTCTTGAACGTTACCTGGAATGTGGATGTCTCTCCTAAATGAACAGGTAACGAACGTCCTCACATGCAGACGGTACAGGTAGGTGTTTCGTGTTTTTTTTTATATACCCCGAAATGACGGCTTGTATCATTATAAAAAAATGTTCTGTGGTCATTATACGCTGTTTCTGCAATGAATAAGTTCCTCTTTGGACGGGTTGGTATCGTTCTCGATAGCACTCTGCTGGGCCCGCGTTCGATTCTCCGACCGGCCAATAAAGAGTTAGAGAAATTCATTTCTGGTGATAGAAATTAATTTCTCGTTATAATGTGGTTCGGATTCCACAATAACTTGTAGGTCCCGTTACTAGGTAACCAATTGGTTCTTAGCCACGTAAAATAAATCTAATCCTTCGGGCCAGCCCTCTCTAGGAGAGCTGTTACTCAGCTCAGTGGTCTGGTTAAACGAAGGTATACTATCTTTTTTTCTGCAATGAATAACAGCAACTAAGGTATTTAAAGCTGGCAGCCTATGCTGAGCTGAAGAGGCTGCTAGGGAGCTGTTCTGTGTATAATTAATAATATATGTTTACGAGTGAACGATGTTTACAGTGATGCATGGTCTCATGTTATTGTGACTTACAAAGCTCCAGAGTGACTATTCACAGAAGGATTTCGGATCTCAGAAATATGGTGGTGCAATTTGTTAACTTTCCTCATCTAGTAAAAGCACACAGGCTCAACTCTCCCTCCCGCTCACCAGGCAGTTAATAAATTGTCGTGCGAAGTTGCGGCATGCCACTTATAGAGTGAGATTGCGTGCTTCTAATGTGTGTGTGTGTGTGTGTCTTTAATGCGGTGCAGTCTACTAGGAAAATGTTTTGTTTCATTAGAACAAATAACACTACAGTTTACTTGACGCATATTAACACCAAAGAACAAGCAACGGTACATTTCTTTTTCCAGTTACGTAGAGTTAGATTACCGTTACATTGGTGGGCTTACTTTGTAGATCTTAGAAAATATTTTATATATTTTTACATGTTAGATCTAAATTGTTTTCTGACTTTCGCTGCTTTCTCCAGCATTTATAGCTATAAAAAATAATAATACAAAAAACAAAAATGGCCGACTATGAGAACCGATTTATTGGCCAAAAACCCGATACCGATAGGCAAAATCACCATATGACCGAATACCGATCATCTGCCGATCAATCCGTGCAACCCTATACGTAATTATGCATAGCGTATGATACGTACATGAATATTTATAGCTTTTAAAAGGTATATTATTCACTGTTCATTTGACCATTGTGTGCCCAACAGTTTGATTTTTTCGCCTCTACAGAAGCAAAACGTATAATGGAATATGTCTGAAGTAAAAAAGATTAATTCAACACGACGGTAAGGCTATTCCCCAACAGTACAAATCCAGAAGGCGTAGAAGACGAAGAAGACAGCATGAAACATAATTCACTTTATTCTTATGCAACGTTTAGAGACCAATGTCTCTTCATCCAGGCTAAAATGAAAGATAAAAACTAGTAAACAATACAACATAACAAATAATTTTTTGTTGACACGCAAAACATTGAACAAAGCAGAGCAAAGCAAGATACCACATTGAAATAAAAATTGCTCTCCAAAAAAAAAAAAAACATATTTAAAGTTAAGAGTAGTTAAAAAGTCACGTTGCCGCAACGGAGTTCAGTTGCTGTATGGAAAATGTACCGAAAGTAAACAGCAAGAAGGGCGTGGCTTAAGCTATGTACAAGGGAACAGATGAAGAGTGGTTGTTTAAGGTGGTGGGAACTAGTTTCTTTATAGCTAGAGATTCTAATATTGGAAGGTGGTGCTCATATGGACTTGATAATAATATCTTGAAATCCTTACAATTTATATTATTTTTGCAAAATTTCCCATGATTTCTAATGTTAGATAGTTCTGGGTTGGATAGTTTACACCCTGTACTAAAACTAATGCCCATATGTGCATCACATCTCACCTATTGCATCGGCAGCAAGTATAAATATAGACAACACCGGACTGCATTAATGCTATTTTTGAATTCTAAGGAATTAGAAAGGCTAAGTTCATTATTAAAAGAGCTTTCCAATAAAGGGATCAGATATTTGGCAATTTTATAGCTAGGCGTGGTATAAGACGAAAGAATTGGCCTCATATGAGGCCAATTCTTTCGTCTTATAGCATTTTGTGTCAGGATTCTGATTTAGCCATGGCTAGCTTTGACATAGAATCTTTATTTCCTAATATACCCGTGGAGGAAACAATTGAGTACATTTTAGATACTATTTTTACTGAGGATGAAAGTGTTCACCATGGTTTTAACCGTCATGATTTTAAGAAGCTGTTGGAGTTGGCAGTGCGGGACACTGCTTTTGTTTTTAATGATGAGGTATATGTGCAAGTTGCGGGCGTGGGCATGGGAAACCCACTGAGTTGCACATTCGCTAACATTTTTATGCACAAATTTGAGAGAGAACTGCTGGACAGTTGTCCCTCTTTTAAACCCTTGTTCTATCGCCGGTATGTGGATGACACTTTTGTTCTTTTTAAGGGCCATTTGCACTGTGACTCGTTCTTACAATATGCCAATTCTTTACATTCCAATATTAAATTTACGTATGAATTGGAAAACAATAACCAACTACCATTCTTAGATACGATTGTCATCCGTGATGACGACCGTTTTCACACAGGTATTTTTCGAAAGGCAACTTTCACAGGCCTTGGTCTTAACTTTTATAGTTTTTGTTTTTAATTTGAAGTTAAATTCATTGTGTACCCTCCTCCACAGAGCCATGACATTAACTTCTGATTGGAGTCTTTTCCACAAAGAAATCGGAATCCTTTACGATTATTTTAAATCAAATTGTTATCCTCCTGATCTCTTTATGAAATATGTCAGGAAATTAATTATTTTCCGGCGGTTGATGTCAAGTTTGTTTCAGTATACCCCAGGACTATTGGTGGTATGTTGCGTCATAAAGAGAGATTACCTCCCTTAATGCAGTAAGGTGTTGTTTATATTTATACTTGCTGCCGATGCAATAGGCAGACTTACGTCGGCAATACGCGCCGCTTGCTCAAGGTGAGATGTGATGCACATATGGGCATTAGTTTCAGTACAGGGTGTAAACTATCCAACCCAGAACTATCTAACATTAGAAATCATGGGAAATTTTGCAAAAATAATATAAATTGTAAGGATTTCAAGATATTATTATCAAGTCCATATGAGCACCACCTTCCAATATTAGAATCTCTAGCTATAAAGAAACCAGTTCCCACCTTAAACAACCACTCTTCATCTGTTCCCTTGTACATAGCTTAAACCACGCCCTTCTTGCTGTTTACTTTCGGCACATTTTCCATACAGCAACTGAACTCCGTTGAGACAAGGTGTCTTGTTAACTACTCTTAACTTTAAATATGTTTCTTTTTTTGTAGAGTAATTTTTATTTCAATGTGGTATCTTGCTTTGCTCTGCTTTATTCAATGTTTTGCGGGTCAACATAAAATAATTTGTTATGCTGTATTGTTAACTAGTTTTTATTTTTCCTTTTAGCCTGGATGATAAGACATTGGTCTCGAAATCAGATTAACGGACTCATGAGAAAATGGGTATGTTTGCTTGGCGTTACTAATGTTTTACTGTTTACGAAATGGTACTCCTTATTATGTATTGATTCAGAGTTGAAGAAATTTTTATGTCGATAAATGCATCGTCTCATTCATAAATGACGTTTACTGTATTGTAGTTTAGTAAAGCATTGTCATTTTTATCACTTGTGAAACTTATAGCATTAGAGCAGGTAATGATAAAAAATATAGACGAATTGTAAGTTGTTAAAAATCAATCCTAAACTCCTGTGTGAACCATCGCACTCAGCTGTCGTCCATTGCCAGGTTCTTTTTATATTTTTTACCCTCTATCAACATGATTCTGATTTGAGAAAATGGAAAACTCCAGCAAGTGTAAAATCATCAATATGTATAATGCCAGCTTTTGCTATTATAAACATTCTCTCTCTCTCTCTCTCTCTTAAATTTCCGTTAGATCTGCCCGAATACAATACTTAACAAATTTCTTGAAAATGCGAACATCCATGTTGCCACATGTTGCCTCCTTTCCTATTGATTTACTGCAGTTCACAAATTCGTTCGACTTACTTTTCCTTATTGCTAAGAACGCTCATGTTCTTAGTCACAAGGTCTCTCATAAACAAAGGAGATGATTCTCTCTTCCTTTTGAGATCCCGTGTTAACCCCAGGAAAAGTTGATGAATAAAAACATTGGAAGGGTTTTTGTGAAAAGTAGAAACAAACTCTTTTCCTGGATCGTTCTCAGGATCAGATAAAAGCTTCTTTCTTTCAAGCTGTTTACCTTCTTATTAGTAGATCCTGGTTCTTATGATATCGGTCGTATTGTATAGGTAAAAGAAAATCAACTAGACAAAATTATCATCCCATTAGAGTTTACTTGAATTTATTATCATGTTTAGCGTGGACGATGTGATATATTTAAATGCATAAGTTTTACTCTAAAACTTTGTCCTTTAAAAGAGAAGCTAAAATTCCGTAAATGAAAATCAAATCTCGTCTTATCAGATTTTTTGTCTTTAAATATGCAATGATGAAAGAAAAATTCTCGAAACTTCAAGAGATTAAAATTGCACCAGCCCGGGTACACACACACACACACACACACACACACACACACACACACACACACACACACACACACACACACACACATATATATATATATATATATATATATATATATATATATATATATATATACATATATATATATATATGAATTTTATCACATCACCATGATTCATATACAATCAGTAAGCTACAAACGTCCTTTAATATCCAATTCGCTCTACCTCGGAAATAATATATTTCCATATATGTTACCGAAGGGGAATTTTTTGGTTGATAATAAGTTCGTCGTCCCGTGGGCTCGAACCAGCGAAGGACAAGAACTCAGGACTACAGCGGACACTTTAAACCACACAGCCAGCAAGTGAGTTATAAGTGGATATCGCCTCCCATATACAAATCGCCCGTCGAACTCAGGTGTTTTGCATTTAGTGACGATATCCACCCACCTCTGCCATGTTGACCGTGTAGTGCGTTTGTTGCACGCAGCCATAGTATGACTTTTTATCACATCACCGTGATTCATATACAATCAGTAAGCTACAGACGTCCTTTAATATCCAATTCGCTCACCTCGGAAATAATATATTTTCATATATGTTACCGAAGGGGAATTTTTTAGTTGATAATAAGTTCGTCGTCCCGTGGGCTCGAACCAGCGAAGGACAAGAACTGAGGACTACAGTGGACGCTTTAAACCACACGGCCAGCAAGTGAGGTATAAGTGGATATCGCCTCCCATATACAAATCGCAGTATTTTACAAAATATATGTATTATAATGTTGGTCCTATTTTTAGGACCAATGGCACCTGCATGACCAATATTCAAGAAAATGTCATTTTTGGAGGAGGGTATTCACTTCTAAGGATAATGAAAAAGTGGCTGAATTTTAACTGTTTCTTTATCCAAAAGAATTACAGAGCTATTGCAAAATTGTAAAGGGAAAAATGCATTGTTTTATTGATGAAATGCAACACAATATCACTTTGTATGCCACTTTTTAAAACACTCTCCAATATGAAGCCCAACATCACATTTCACACATTGCTTTGAAACTTTTTTTCTTACATAGTGCACATTTTCTTTGTTTTCCTCCTCTGTCCGATCCAGAATATGTCCATCTGTAGAAAATCTGATGTGTGGTAATACTTTAGAAGAAATTACTTTGGGGCGTCCACAGTGTTTTGGATCAGAATCTGAGGATAGCTGCAGATAAGCTCTTGTCACTGACCTCCTAAAATCAAGTAAATCCATAGTATTTCCATTTACAAGACAATATATTATCCATGAATTAACCATCACAGTATCAAGAAAACTTGTAAATAAACTAAAATACCATTTCTTGGATCTGATGGAAATACGATACTTTTGGATAAGCCAATCTAAATGGTCAACTCTTCCCATGTATTTGTTATACTGGGATATGAGAAATGGCTGCAAACAAAAATTTCAGACCAATCTTGCTTGACCATCTTTTTGCATTTCCGATAGGATTGACAGATTGGTGGTTACTTCAATAGTAAAAATGCTGTTATCATGCCATTTCAGGAAAAAAAAAGTTCTTCATTTTTTCAAATCTGTAGATCATAGGATCCATGATCTTTCTTTTTAGAGATTTATCAGCCTCAAGGGACATTTAGATGTTCTGTTTGAACGAACTGTTCCTGTGAGTCTGATTTTTAGGATTTCATCTGTGCAAAAGGCCATAGCTTGAGAAAAAATTATCAACATAAATTTCATGATCTTCTGGGTCCTCAAGGTGACTGACCATAGATAATACCACTTTTGACCCGAGGCTGTCACTTTTCATAGCAACGGTAGTAGAATTCTTTTGTTTTCCTTGATATAGATCCATTTAATAACAATATCCCCTAGTTCCACAGCATAGCATCCATTGCTTGAACCCAAATCGTATAGGCTTTCCTCTTATAAATTGCTTCAATGAGCTTCTTCCATAATATCGTACAATTTGTTCATCAATAGACAGTTCCTTAGAAAATATTCCAAACTGCTTGAACTTCTGATTCAAAGCATCAGCTAGAGGCCTAATTTTAAAACCTTTATCATCTTTGCAATTATCTGCATTTTCATTGTCTACAAAATGTAGATACCTTTTGATACTTAGAAATCTGTTTCTTGGCATTGTTTTACGAATAATTTGAGTATCCAGATCTTCATCCAAACTCCAGTAATTTCGTTCACTAGGTAGTTTGTGGTAACCTGAGAAAAATAGGATACCAAAAAAATTCCTCAAACAGTTTGTTGACAAACTAAAATCATGTACATTTTTTTGTGAGGTATATGTAACAGATTCTTTACATATTTCATTTAGTAACTCATCATCAAGGAAGAGCTAAAAAATATCAACTGGGGTTTTTCCAAGTAATTCATCTTTCATTGACTTCCTTCTTTCATCAGCTCCATGAGTAATTGGTGAAACAAATTTAGAAAAATTGGGCTCCACTTTACCCCAAGATACATCAGGACTCTTCTTTCTTTGGCATTGAGGTTGGGTTGGCTCTTCATTATCATACCGATGAAGTTCAACAGATCCTGGCACATCTTGCAAGATGAAGCTTTCATCTCTTTCTTCATCATCTAAAATTTCATCATCAAAATCTTCTTCATCAGTTAGTTCATTTACTGGTGGTGGGATTTCAACCATATCAATGAAGTTTTCATCATCATTAGACTCATGTTCTTCTGCATAATTTATTGCATCACAAACTGAATAGAAGGATTTTACTGGATGACTGAAGGACATGGTGGAATATCTGGAAATGGAAAAAAAAAATTAAAGAGGGAATATAAAGTATAATTCAAAGAACATGCATAATTCTCTATACATATATATTTCATGATAAACAAGCTCCCCTAACCAAGTAAGTTTTCTCTTATTCAGTTATCATAGAAAACGGAAAAAATGTAGTCCATGTGACCATGGTCCTTTTTTAAGTACCAAACTTTGGAGCATGCTATTGTTGAATGTAAATGCCTTCAGAAGATATATCTTATTTCATGGAGAACTTAGAACATTTATCTACCACATATGTAAATATAATTTTAATAGAATTGACACATACCTAAAAAATGATGATTAGAAGATTGCTGAAATTAAGTCCATCCTTTACTTGAAGTTATTATCACTTTACTGAAAATGGGGAAAACAGTGTTGCCAACATCCAACAAGTAGTAGTAGTAGTTAAAAGACACTTTAATCTTTGTAATCAAATCAAGAAATTGCAGAAAAATACAGAAGTGTGTTAAATAATGCTCATTATGTTTGTGGTCCTATTTTTAGGACCATGGGCGCTAATGGGTTAGTGACGATATCCACCCACCTCTGCCATGTTGACCGTGTAGTGCGTTTGTCGCACGCAGCCATATTATGACTTTTTATCACATCACCGTGATTCATATACAATCAGTAATTATATGAATCACGGTGATGTGATAAAAAGGCTAATATGGCTGCGTGCAACAAACGCACTACACAGTCAACATGGCAGAGGTGGGTGGATATCGTCACTAAATACAAAACACCTGAGTTCGACGGGCGATTTGTATATGGGAGGCGATATCCACTTATACCTCACTTGCTGGCCGTGTGGTTTAAAGCGTCCACTAAAGTCCTGATTTCTTGTCCTTCGCTGGTTCGAGCCCACGGGACGACGAACTTATTATCAACTAAAAAATTCCCCTTCGGTAACATATATTGTTGGGATTTTCTTCGACTTTTATTATTTTTTTTCTGATTGGTGCCCTGATGTTATGGGCCGATGACAAGGCCTTGAGGAGGCGCACTCTCTAAAACTATCTGGGTGGGATTCAATAAAATTTGGTCATCAAATTACAGTTTTATTACAAAAAATAAACATTTAAACCCATTAACAATACTGAACATGAATGAAAGAGCATCACAGGCGGCTAAGCCAATGTGCATTAAGAACCAACACTGATTAATCGTTAATAGCAAATTTCCACTGCACACGCAGTTTCTTACTACTCTCACCAATCCAATTCAAGGAACCTGAAAGCTCTCTGGGCTTTGTTACTTGGTAGCCCTTAGGGTCTTTGATATCACGTGCTTGAAAGACACTAAGTCCACGACTGGACGAAAAAACACAACAAATCGAGAACTATTTACTCTAAACTACAATTAAATGACATTCTTACACTTGCAGCTTTCGTTTGCTGCGCAAATCAAGTCCCTCATCGCAAGGATGACACATCTATACATGGATAAAGATAACTCACAGTTACTACGGAATTCGACCTGGTATGGCGATGGCTGCCAGAGAATCGAGAGACACACTAAAACATCACGGTACTTACGACGTTCAGGACTAGGGCAGGAATGAGGCGTCGCTTCGCCCTACTTCAAAGGAAACTTACGCTTTCCCGCGTAAACTACAGAATCCTTGTAGTTCAGGCGGGAATCATCGCTTATTTAGGCATTACGGAGAATAGGAAGAATGACAGTTAAGTTATCATCTGGGATCAATGAATTGACTCGAAGTTCTGGCTGAAGGCCGTAATCTGCAAATTCTTGAATGGCTACGGAGTCCTTGGCTCCAAATCTCTACATAGACAATTTAGCTCGTACTTAGGAATAGCAAATCATATTCATTAATGAAAATTCATAGTGTCTTCATTACTATAAGACGCGCTCCTTCCTCCAGGCATTTAAGAATTACTTCTTAACTCTGTCGCGTATTGGACAACTTTCTGCTCAATGAACTGCCCATGAGATCCTCAGTTTTGCCCCAATTTAACGCAACACTTGTGAAGTTAAATGGCGGGGACTTCAAATGATCAGTTCGAAATTCCCGACATATATGAAAATATATTATTTCCGAGGTAGAGCGAATTGGATATTAAAGGACATTTGTAGCTTACTGATCATATATATATGTATATATATATATATATATATATATATATATATATATATATATATATATATATATATATATATATATATATATATATATATATATATCTGTGTGTGTGTTTGTGTGTGTGCGTGCGTGTGTGTGTGTGTGCATTTATTCATGAATTGAGATGAATTGCATTTTGAGTACTCCCATATATCCTGAGTGAACGTGCCGACAGACCTGAGAACTTCATCTCCTTACTGAGGACTTTATTTGAAAAATACTGTATCTCACTGATATTAGGAAAATAGGAATGCAGTATGGGTTATTTAGTAGTTCTTACCCAGGAAATAAGATTCTTACCTTTCATTCATATAAATTGCAAAGCTTTATCATTTCAACATACAATTTTTTTTAGGGTGTATGAGTTTCACTTTGTTAGCAGCATTTCACAAGGGATTTTTTTCGTCAGTGATAAGATTGTAATTGCATTTTGAAATATTCTTATTGATGGTGAATCCGACAACGATTAATTTTCAACGCTAAATGTATATACCAAATTACATTATCATGATGGGATTTTAAGGGATCATGGTTGAAAAAGGAATTTCTATACTTAATTCATCAAATTATTAATTATCCCAAGAAGATTTTAACATAAGCCCCTTGTTTACTGATTTTTACGAAGCACAGCCAAAATACTCCATCAAGTGAATTAAGCTCTGATGTTATTTGTGGATAACAGAATGTTACCATCATCAACCCTGCTGCCAGTAACGTTATCACTTTAGCTACCACCAATAGTATTAGTTTTGGTACTCTGAAGATATTCGCAAATGTTTAAAAAAGTAAACTTTTTTCCTTTTTCACACAACATGATATTTGGCATGCAGTATCATCTTATGATAACTGAACATTAAAAGCAAACAAGCAAAAAATGCGCCCAAGTTTCTTCGGCAAAATAGAGTTTTCTGTATAATGCTGTGTGAAGCTTTCAACCCCGGTCCATGAAACTCAACCACGGTCCGGTGGTGGCATGTGTTATTGGTACCTATATCGGTGCCAGAAGTACGATTATGACTAACTTTAACCTTTGAAATAAAAACTACTGGGGTTAGAGGGTTGCAATTTGGTCTGTTTGATGATTGGAGGGTGTATGATCAACATACCAATTTGCAGCCCTCTAACCTCAGCAGTTTTGAAGATCTGAGGGCGGACAGAAAAAGTGTGGACAGAAAAGTGCGGACGGACAGACAATGCCGTCCGTCCAAAGAAACATAAAGCCTGATTCCTTAGAGTTCAGTCAAATTCTACATCGTTACAATGTCTTGTTTTTAGTTTACTCTGTGAAAAGTGATTAACTAATATTCACAAAATCTATATATCTGTCTAACTATCTGTCTATTTGTTTGTCTGCCATACAAGCCTTGCATTTGTCACAAGTTTTGTTACCACATCTGTGAAGATCGTCACTTTGGTACAAGCGGCAAACCCTGCCAAGAACAAGGAAAACAGCACAAACAAAACATTAGGCACTACAATCATTGTCGACAGTTGCCAATAACTGCTGGGAAAAGAACACAGAATAGTCTGGGAGAGCATGAACAAAGACACAAATAAAACTGCCATACTGGATGTAGAAAAATCATATACGCAACAATACAAAAGAGGACATGCAAAAACATGAGACCACGTAGGACGCAGGCAGAGAGGTCAAGGTCATGATGGTGGGGCTACACAGAACATGGAGGATTATGAAAGGATTTAAGAAGGCCAGCCCTCGAAATTGGAATAACAAGGGCTTTCATTCCCTCCCCCATACACGGCTACCAGACGTTGAAGACTGTTTTTGTCTATAAGCTAGGAAAGGTTGAGACTTACCTATAAATAGCGGCGTTGACATGTTTCCCACCTTTCCCGAGGAGGTATTTAATCCTAATCCAAAAATGGATATATCAAGGATTAAACTCGAGGTTAAGGATAATCCTAAGAATAGACATATTCAAACATAGGCTACTGTTTAGCAATTTGTTTTTGCGTGCAAGTGACTTCGTTTTTAATTAATGTATGCATGTGTATATATGTGTAAATATTAATTTATATACATACACAAACACACACACACACACACACACACACACACACACACACACACACATATATATATATATATATATATATATATATATATATATATATATATATATATATATATATATATATATATATATATATATATATATATATACTGTATGTTTCTCTGTATGTTTGTACGCTATAGAAATCCGCACTGCTTGACCAGTCTAGACTAAGTTTGGCACGTGGCCAGCATTTGAGCTAACCTAGATATTAGGGTGGGTTTCATACCCATACCCTCTTCCCCTTCCCCTTCCCCTTCCCCTTCCCTTCCACTTCCCCTTCGCCCTTCCCCTTCCCGAGTCGGTAGAGTTGTCAGCTAGCACTCTGCTAGGCCCGAGTTCGAGTCTCCAGCCTGCCAATGTAGAATTAGAGGAATTTATTTCAGGTGATAGAAATTCATTTCTTAGTATATTGTGGTTCGGATTCCACAATAAGCTGTAGGTCCCGTTGCTAGGTAACCAATGGATTCTTAGCCATGTAAAATAAGCCTACTCCTTCAGGCCAGACCTAGATCTTTTAATCAGCTCTGTGGTCTGGTTAAACTAAGGTATACTTTGTTATTTATGTGGTAACCGCTTCACCGATCTAGACAAAATTTGGCATATGGCCATCATTTGACCCAAGTTACATAATAGAGCAGGTTTCAAATCCTTAGCCCATTCCCCCCCCCCCACCCCTTTGTAACTTATGTAGTAAATAAACTCTATCGGTTTGCCATACCTCATTTCATGTGCTCAGTACCATACAACTATACTATTGAAAATGCTTTTCTTTCCTGTGACTAATAATTGTATATCAATCTTTGTGTTTTGGTTAAATGGGGGATATGTTTAGGTTTACTAGGGTGCATTTAGGTTTAGTGGGGATGTGTTTAGGTTTAGCAGAAGGTGTGTTTAGGTTTGGCAAGGGTGTGTTTAGGTTTAGTGGGGGTATGTTTAGGTTTAGTGGGGATGTGTTTAGCTTTAGCAGGGGGTATGTTTAGTTTAAGTAAGGGTGTGTTTAGGTTTGGTGCGGGTGTGTTTAGGTTTAGCAGCGGGTGTGTTTAGGTTTAGTAAGGGTGTGCTTAGGTATAGCAGGGATGTGTTTAGCTTTAACAGGGGGTGTGTTTAGGTTTAGCAAGGGTGTGTTTACGTTTAATGGGGGGTGTGGTTGGGCTTATTGGGGGTGTTTCAGTTAAATGGAGGGATGTATTAGGTTTAGTGTGGGGTAAACGGGACAGTCACCACAGTAATATCTGGATAAAAGGGACAGTCACTGCAGCAATATCTGGATAAATGGGACAGTCAGCACAGGAATTTTTGGATAAAAGGGACAAACAGGGCAGTAATTCCTGGATAAATGGGACAGTCACCAAATGCAACCTGGATAAAAGGGACAGTCAGCACAGTAATACCTGGATAAATGGGACATCCACCACAGTAATATCATGATAAATGGGACAGTCACCACATTAATATCTGAATAAAAGGGACAGTCAACACAGTAAAACATGGATAATTGGGATAGTCACCACAGTAATACATGGGGACAGTTACCACAGTTTTGAGTGGACAAAATGGACAGTCACCACAGTAATACCTGGATAAAAGGGACAAGCTGCAAAGTGATACCTGGATAAAAGGGACAGGCTGCACAGTAACACCTCATAAAAAGGACAGTCGCTACAGCACAGTAATACCCGGGTAAAAGGGACAGTCAGAACAGTAATACCTGGATAAATGGGATAGTCAGCACAGTAACACAAGGGTAAATGGACAGTCACCACAGTGATACCTGGATAAAAGGGACAGTCAGCACAGTAATACCTGGATAAAAGGGACAGTGACCACAGTAATACCTGGATAAAAGGGACAGTCTTCACAGTAATACCTGGATAAAAGAGACAGGCCACACTGTATTACCTGATAAAAAGGACAGTCACCACAGTAATACCTGGATAAAAGGGATAGGCTGCACAGTAATACCTGGATGAAAGGGACAGTCGCCCCAGTAATGTCTGGATAAAATAGACAGCAGCACAGTAATACCTTGGTAAAAAGGACAGTCAGAACAGTAATACCTGGATAAATGGGATAGTCAGCATAGTAACACAAGGGTAAATGGACAGTCACCACAGTGATACCTGGATAAAAGGGACATACAGCACAGTAATACTTGGATGAATGGGAAAGTTGGCAGAGTAATAACTGGATAAAAGGGTCAGTCACCACAGTAACATCTGGATAAATTTTACCGTCATTACAGTAATAACCAGATAAACTGGACTGTCAGTACAGTAATACCCAGATAAAAGGGACAGTCACCACAGTAATACAAGAATAAATGAGGCAGTCACTAGAGTAATACATGGATAAATGGGACAGTCATCAAAGTAATGTTTGGATAAAAGGGACAGCTATTACAGTAATTCCTGGATAAAAGGGACAGTCACCACAGTAATACGTGGATAAAACGGACAGTCACCAAAGTAATACCTGGATAAAAGGGACAGTCACCAAAGTAATACCTGGATAAAAGGGACAAACAACACAGTGATACCTGGTTAAAGGGTAGAGAATGTACAGTAATACCTGGTTAATGGGCCAGGCAGTATAGTAATACCTGGATAAAAGGGACAGTTACCACAGTAATAACTGGATAAAAGGGACAGACAGTACAGTAACACCTGGTTAAAGGTGTCAGACAGTACAGTAGTACCTGGATAAAAAGGACAGTCACCATAGTAATACCTGGATAAAAGGGACTGTAACTACAGTAATACTTAGATAAAAGAGACACAAAGAACAGTAATACCTGGATAAAAGGGACAGTCACCACAGTAACTTCTTGATAAAAGGGACAGTCACCACAGTAACTTCTTGATAAAAGGGACAGCCATCACAGAAATACCTGGATAAAAGGGACAGGCAGTACAGGAATACTTGGATAAAAGCCCAGTTACCACAGTAATGCCTGGATAAAAGGAACAGACAGTACAGTAATACCTGTTTCAAGGGAACAGACAGCATAGTAATAATTGGATAAAAATGGCAATTACCACAGTCATACCTGGATAAAAGGGACAGACAATACAGTAATACCTGGTTAAATGTGATAGAGAGTACAGTATCACCTGGTTAAAGGTGTCATACAGTATATTAATGCCTAAATAAAAACGACAGTCACCTCAGTAATACCTAGATAAAAGGGACAGTCACAACAGTAATACCTAGATAAAAGAGGCAACATGTTCCCTTTACCCTCCCCCTACACGCATGGTCTTCAAAGACATACAAAGGATCTTTTCTAAGTTAACGCGCGTGAATTGGCCACTGGAATCTCTCTCTCTCTCTCTCTCTCTCTCTCTCTCTCTCTCTCTCTCTGGATCCACAACTAAATTCATTCCTCTTGCTCTTCCGGTTTACTTTCCTCTCTCTCTCTCTCTCTCTCTCTCACACAAACACACATAAACAAACAAACATATCTTTGTGTCTTGTTTCAATTTAATCGTCTCACATATTTTCCATCTCATATTTTGGATAGACTAGACACCATGGCTTCAAGTTCTGAAAACGTTACGTGGAAACAGGCAACCACTTACTTCAATTAGAGGATGATAACACCTCCGTAATGACCTTTCGTCGGAATAACTGACACAAATAAAACGTTAATTTCTTCCGTTTTAGCTTTTCTGGTTCTTACTTTTGATGCTGAGCAGACAATTATGTTCTTGGGACTTTTTTCTCCTCTTAAATATATATATATATATATATATATATATATATATATATATAATATATATATATATATATATATATATATATAATATATATATATATATTTTTTTTTTGAAAGAGGGAAAACTTTTCCATAGTAATATGCTCATTTCTAGATAATTTGGAACACTCACTTATGTAAATTCTCTCTAATGTAACTTGTCTTTTGTACTCGTATTTCATCTATAAGAAAAGATTTGTCGTATAAACATAAATTATTTCGACAGTAGATATATATACTGCTCCGTAAATATGATCTTGAATGTTACACTGAGCTAAAGAAAGCAAAATGTGAACGGCTGACGGAGAAAAGGATGAAAAATGGAGAGCTAATTAAGAAGGAAGATCGTAAAGTAGAAGCAAGAGGGTTTTATTATTGATAATTTCTCATCAAAGAAATTCAAGTCAATTAATGGCACTTACATTTGATATTAGGAAGGTAATTCAAATAAAGGATGGAAACACGGAGCAGACAGATAGATAGATAGATAGATAGGTAAACAGGACATAATTCGCTGATGAGCAATGATACTTTTGTTCTTTGACAAAAACCGCCCCATAAAAATCTGGTTAAGGGAAATTTACTGTTTTGTGCCAACAGAAAATTTCTTCAGTAAAACAAACATTATTTTCAATTTTTATAAGCAGCAACTCTCGCTGAGTATTCGTTAATAACCAGTGTGCCGTGAGGACCAAACACTTTCTCCGACCGACCATACCAGAAGAATGGTCGCATATTTGATTCCGTTTAAATTCAAGAATGATATTTAGTGTTATTAATTTTATTTACGAAAAAGTGAAAATCATATGAAAAGAGACTTGGCTGTGGAGAAATGAGATACTAGGCAGTAACGGAAAAAAATAAGTATAACGAGCAGAAAAAGAACAAGAGACAAAACGCATAAAAGAAGATAAAATCAGATATACAGTTAATGAAATGGCACTGGAAAGATTGAAAAATGAAGTCGAAGGGCAAGTAGAAAATCGATTTTTCCATGCATCCGTTCCAGGAGATACAAGAAGATAGAACTTTATCGACAGGACGATAGCTCTGATAAAGGAGAGAGAGAGAGAGAGAGAGAGAGAGAGAGAGAGAGAGAGAGAGAGATGAATGGATATAGTTAACAAGATCCTTTTGGTTACTGTCTAAGAAGATACATCATGCTGCTAAAAGCAAAGGGAAGGCGTGTACCTTGGGGAATTGAGTATTCCCCGACTCTCTCTCTCTCTCTCTCTCTCTCTCTCTCTCTCTCTCTCTCTCTCTCTCTCTTGATCAAATCTCAATTACTCTTTGTTTTCTTTCCTCCCTTGCGAAAACTTTTGCATAGTATTATAATTAAATGTTATAAAACGCAGTGTAGTATGATGCTGGTTGAAGTTTGGAAGTGAAAGTTGCATAATTTTCTTGCCAAGTTATGAAGGAACCGACTGCTTTGCCTCAAGTTTTATCGAGTTTTAACGAGCGCAAGTTTCACGATGATTCTGTTACCTTCACATTACCTCTCATACTCTGTTATCTAAGACTCGGTGTTTGTGTGTGGTCAAGTTAATATCATTTATACCGTAAAGGCGATGAGAGAATAGTTTACAGGAAAAACTCCTACCTTACCGAGAATCAAGAGGCACTGACATGACTGGAAACTGATGCAGCAGTTTCCAAAGGAAAATAATGAAATGGTCACACGGACAAAACGTCATGTTAGCACCATCCTCGTCGTCATCTGCACCATTATTGTTTGTACCATTCGTTTTGTTGCTTTTAGAAGCGCTTAAAGGTCTTGCACAAATCCTCCTCAGTATCTTTACTCAGATGCGAAATACATTCTACCGGCGCAATCAATATTCACATGTTTATTACTGTGCCGTTCCCTGTTTCAGTGGTAAATCGTGATTTGAAATCTAGGCCATAGAATGATCAAGTACGGCTTCTGCTTCCAATAGACATTATGGGTCACCAGCGTTTTTTTTTAGTAAAGAATTAATAAAGCTAACTCAAAGAAAACATATTTAAGCTAAACTCGAAAAGGCAAAATCATAATTATTTGTTTCCTATCACAAAATTACCTGTGGGCCATTTTATCTCTGACACTGTTCAGTTACCGATAGCTTTAATAACGTTTGACTGGTTTAGTTCAATTTAACATTTTTTACATGGATAAAAAAGGTTCAATCTAATACTTTCGGAGCATTTTTCTCTATAAACTAAAGCATCCACCTGAGGAAGTTAAGTTTTAAGATTACAGAAGTAGCCAAGCAGCATAGTTCGATTGAAAAGAAAAGAAGTCTCCAGTGAGAATTTGATAAGTGAAAACTGAATAACACATATAGCCAAATGAAAGTGGGTTTCATCGGAACGAACAACGCAAAGGGCGTAGAACTTTCCCTCATTCTGGAAAGTTCGTCAGATGTAAATCGGAGAAGATTTGCTTGGTCTTCACAATAAAGTCTGCAAGATCTGTTTCTCTTAGGGGGACAGTTTTGCTTCTTTTAAAAGGCCTTGGAAAAATACTCCTACTTAGTTTCAATACAAAACCTGTCCGTGTGGTCGATCTGTTGAGGTGATTCAGAATATTCCTATAACTGTAGTATCATTTTCAAAAGGTTCAGTTTCTCTTTTTCTGCACTTTTAGAACACTACCAGTTTTCTTGAATACTTCTTGAAAAGATCGAATCACGTTGGTACCCGGGGATTTTAATTTAATTCCAATTGGGACTGTCTGCGCAATCCACTCAAATTCTGCTGTACACTTATAGTAGGTGTTTTGTAATCGTAAAACCGTTCTTCCTCAGTTGTAGGTGTAAGCCTGCTTGAAAAAGGTGGATCAAATTTCATGAAAACTAATGTAACAAGTTCCTTCTATCCGTGCATGACACATACTAGGATGATCTCATTCAGTTAAATGTTATTGCCATTATAGGAAAAGTAAATAAGTATGGTAGCCAATAGTTTTGTTAAATTGTTATCTCACTATTTTCTTTCATTAAAGACGACATTCAGTAATCTTCTTTACAAAAAGTACATTTTTTATACAGTGGAAATTACTCTGACAAACAGTATCCACTATTATAATTCTCTTTTGAAGTAAAACGTAGTCAGATTCAAAAGACCGCCGATACTCACCCCTGCAGACGAACCCAGCGTACTCTGCAGTGAAGGTGATAACTTTTTGGGCGTCAGTGAACTTTAAATTCGACTGTATATATATATATATATATATATATATATATATATATATATATATATATATATATATATATATATATATATATATATATATATAAATCTACAAGATTTTTTTGGAAAAAGTAAGTTTAAAAACACATCCTTTTCCAAGTTGGAAAAAAGAAATCGTTTCAAAACTAACTTTGGTGACACTTTTCTGTTATCCCCCACTAGTTTAAAAACGACAATGGATAAAAATGAAAGCCTTCGTAATACTGTAGCTTTAATTCAAAGTTAGGATCAAGTTTATAAGTTTTATACTCCTTTGAACAGTAAAACCCATATCCTTCCTTCTAGAAGAGAGACAGTGGCCAATGAGAATATTAGAAAGATGTGATGACGAAAGCTGATTAGGTTTAAGCATTTTCACTATCTACCCTGTTTCCATATGCTGAATATAATATTGTTATCTACACTTGGATGACAAAGATAAATTACTGTGGCACTTTCAGAGAAGAATAATTCTATGTGGGCACCTCTTGTTCTCCGTTTGTTATCCCTACCATGAGCCTTTCCCTTGCAGAAAGATGGTCCCAGAGGGTTTATTCCTTTCCGCTTTTAGTAGATCCTTTTATTTAATATTTATTACGATTAACTACAGTCCTTTAGCAACCAGACACCAAATTCATTGCTTAGTTCAACAGACATAATGGGATTTAACAGGACGAATCTAAAGCGTTCCAGGAATCTATATCTACATATATATATATATATATATATATATATATATATATATATATATATATATATATATATTATATATAATATTTATACATATATATATATATATATATATATATATATATATATATATATATATATATATATATATATATATATATATATATATATATATATATATATATAGTTAAAGTTTTTCTTTATACAGATGTCGTTAAATATGACTGCGAAGTTGCAGTTTAATAGTGTCTTACTAATGTTCCCTATTTTCTTCCATAACTTCCCCAAGTTCCTCGCTGGGTGAGCGGGTTCCGTTCTCAGCTACCACTCTGCTGGTCGCGAGTTCGAATGTCCGACCGGCCAGTGAAGAACAAGAGGAATTTGTTTCTGGTGATAGAAATTCATTTCTCGCTATAATGTGGTTCGGATTCCACAATAAGCTGTAGGTCCCGTTGCTAGGTAACCAATTGGTTCTTAGCCACGTAAAGATTCAAAAATAAAATCTAATCCTTCGGGCCAGCCCTAGGAGAGCTGTTAATCAGCTCAGAGGTCTGGTTAAACTAAGATATACTTAATTTTACTCTGTTCCTCAGGTAACTAATGGAGTAAAGCAGCAAAGTTCACTTGGAAGGGAGTTTTATAGAATAGGACGCTCCGTCTCTTCTAGATAAGAGACATCCTCGACTGCTAATGAGAAAGTTTACACATAAATTCACACATATAAATGCCATTCTTTTGAAGGAATACGTGTCAAAAATATAATGCTTAATGGCTAAAATCCAGTAGTCAGCAATTAGCGCCTCAAAATTAACAGTTAAAACATACAGATCTGTTTTCAAACTTGTCTATAACTGGGTCGTTAACAATTACCAAGAATTGCTGTATTAGTATTTACATACTTGGAAACAACCAATCGAAAAGGAAATAATTGAAAATAGATGATCAACAAATTTAATATACTTTCTACACACATAAAAGTATATGTAAAATATAAGATAGAGAATTATCAATATTAGGATAGATAAAGGTAAAATATAACAAAAATAAAGAAAAGTCCAACATCGGCGACAAGTTTTCTCAGTCTGCTCTATTTCTTCTCATTTCATGATCGGAAGGTGGAATTATTGAGTTTATTCCTTGTGCATTAAGAGGAGGCTTACGAATGTTTACGTATATGCCTTCAAGGTATTTTAGTCTCTTAGCACCGGAGACTTTGTCAATAATTTCGGTGCTGGTCTCGAGGATTTCCCTGGTTAAAGCCGAATCGTGTGCGTCTCTCGCGTGGTTTTTAATACTATCATTTTGCCGATGCAAAATAAGTCTTCTTGATAGTGAGGTTGTGTGTGTGTGTGTATATATATATATATATATATATATATATATATATATATATATATATATATATATATGTGTGTGTGTGTGTGTGTGTGTGTGTGTGTGTGTGTATGTGTGTGTGTATATTTATATATATATATATATATATATATATATATATATATATATATATATATATATATATATATATATATATATATATATATATTTTTATCATGATTTATATACAATCATATGTCGTTTAATATCAAATTCACGCTACCTCGACTCCGATATGAAGGGTCCATGTCAACCCCAGTGGTACCTGTTCTTTATCAGGTGATAATTCTCCATCGGAGATACTCTCGAGGTAGCGTGAATTTGATATTAAACGACATTTGTAGGCCATATAAAAATTTCAAGTCTAAAAGTACCAACGAACTATGGCGGACCATTGAGAGCAACTTCCCCGCTCACGACAAGGAAAAAACCAGAGACTCGGTAATGATTTATACAATGGCGCGGTGGTAATGTCGACTGAGCTGGGTCCATGTTAAGGGTTCGCGTCCCAGTGGTACCTGTTCATTTATCACTTATATAAATTCCCCTTCGGTGATAATTCTCCATCGGAGATACTTTCCCCGTGAATTTGATATTAAACGACATTTCCGTAACTTCATGATTATATATATATATATATATATATATATATATATATATATATATATATATATATATATATATATATATATATATATATATATATATATATATAAATTTCTGACTCACGTCGGGATCGAACCCAGATCTTTCAGGTGGAAGGCAATTATCCACTCCATTCTAAAAGAGTTGGAACCTAAAGCTAACTGCTTGCATACCAGCGAGTTTTCCCCAACTTTCCGACTCAGGAATGACCCAATAGACAGCATTTCATTCGAATTATCCCTTCTGAGTGAATAAGATAGAAATAATCAACACACAATCACGTGTGGAACAGAAATAAATTGCTGACTCACGTCGGGATCGAACCCAGGTCTTTCAGGTGGAAGGCAAGGGCGCTATCCACTAGGCCATACAAGTCTAAAAGAAGTTTGAACCTGAGGGCAACTGCACCCAAGGAATTGGGTCATTGCTGAGTTGGGAAGTTGGGGAAAACTCGCTGGTATGCGAGCAGTTAGCTTGCCCAGGTAATTCCTCGGTGCAGTTGCTCTCAGGTTCCAACTTTTTTAGACTTGTATGGCCTAGTGGATAGCGCCTTGCCTTCCACCTGAAAGATCTGGGTTCGATCCTGACGTGAGTCAGAAATTTATTTCTGTTCCACACGTGATTGTGTGTTGATTATTTCTATATATATATATATATATATATATATATATATATATATATATATATATATATATATATATATATATATATATATATATATATATATATATATATATATATATATAGTATATGTGTGTGTGTGACAGAGAGTGTGTTTGTGGGTGTCTTGTGCGTGTGGTTACGTGTGTACGTGTTAGCTTGTACGTGTTTGTGTGCTGCGTTGTAAATGTAAAATTGTATTTCACAACGGTGTTAAAGCTGGCTAAATATAACAGGTTCTCAAAACAAGAAATAAAAACCATAAACATAAAAATAGAACTGAAGATTTTTCGGAATCAGAATAAATCCTGATTTCATTACAAGCTTCGGCATGGGAACATTATTAGCCGATGGAAATTTATTTTTTTTTTACATTCCATCTCTTTCGTTGCTATCCTTATATCAGATTTTTAAATTCATTGTTCATTCAGGTATCCATTTACATTATGAGACGATGATTTATAAAAACGTGAGAAAAATAAAAGAATGCATGTCAGGCTTTGCCGACCCCAGAAGTCAGAACAAAAAACATCTATAGTCAAAACTATAATAAGCTACATTATAAGGTTAGTTTTATTTCATTTCTGTTAAATTTTGCCATACCTTATTCAGCCGTTGGAATTCATTTCTGAAAGTAACTTAAGGGTTACCGACGAATATTGGCCAGTGGGAACATTCGAAATAAAGTTAATTACCTTTTCGGTGTTTATTAACCATATATCTTGAAAAAGGTGTCATTATTTTAACCAAATCACGTGATACATGTCGGAAAATATAATGAAGTACTGAGCGGAGAAGTCGATACAGTGATCTCTGCATACATAATGACGTCTGAATTTCACTCTATTTCTGTACTCTTCCTCGTTGCCGAATGCGCATGGATCACTTCATGCAAAAACGATGAAATTCACTGACCTCTCTGTTATATATAATCAGATTAATTACGCAAGAGGGACTTCGCTTTCAATCCTTATTACATGAAATCACCTCCTCTTTCTTTCAAGGTTCATTACAGCAAACCGCCTCCATGAAGAGCTCGTGCACTTTGTGGTGCATAAAACATGTCATCGCCGTGACTGACTTTTCGCTCTCATCATTTCTGAAAACTGAGAAGAGTTTCACGTACTGTAATACGAAACAGTTATTTTAGCAAAGATTCTTTCGATTCTTATGATTCACATGTTCTAAAACTTTATTGTTATTAGTATAAGCTTTGTGTTAGATCGAGAATTTCGACTTTTTTCTCTTTTCCTTTTCCAAATTTTCTTTCCGCTCTTATAACTGACTAGGCTGAAGTAAATAATAAGTTTATTATACCAACAATGAGAGGGGAACGCAATGTCGAAATCGGTATTGTAGTGTGCTTATATTTTAAAACCATGTAAGCAAAAAAATTTAGATAAAAACTTTGGGGCTATTTTAGTTATGAGGTAATCATCACGTATTACATATCGGTAACTACTGACATTGCTAAGTTTTTTTGCTCTATGTAAAAAATTTTAGAGCATATTTTAATTACATTAAAATGGTAATACGTCAAGTTATTTTTAGCATACTTTTTTGTTTTTCCTCCAACCTTTTTTTTTTATTTATCAAGCTTTATTTTCGAGTTTTCATATCAAATAATGTATCCGTTATCTAGAATAGGAACATAAAAAATATTGGTGCCTTTCAATTATAAGTTTTTGAATTTTTTTGTGAAATAAAGCTCGAGCGAAGTTCTGAGCTCTACACCAATTTCTACATAATATTTCATCGTCACTTGGGATTTTTTTTATTTTATTTACCTGGCATTCAGAAAACAACAACGAAGATAACTTTAATCTGCTTTGTCCTCTTTTATCTACTTGTCTGTCAAAAAGCTATTCGCTTTACTTTCAGGGTCCCCATCCACATTAGATGAAAAATACATTTTGTACAGGTGCCCTTTTGGGATATATTGCAAAAGCCTTTTACTGAGATAAAAGACTATTAATGTTATCAAACCCCTTGAAAAAGCACTGCGATCTTTTTAAATATGTTCCTGTAACCGTGCAGCTCACACAAAACATTGCCAAAGCAATCAAGGTCGTTTAATTAGAAAAGGGGGAAACACTTTAACACAATTTTTTTATCAGTATTTTTGTGATGAAAGAACTGGAGACCTCCATAGAACTCAATGTGCCATGAATATAGTATACGCGACTAATATTTGGGTATAAAAAGGGTATCCAACCAATATTGAAAAAATAGTGTAAGTGGATGTTTAACTCCGGTAGCTAAACTGCTTTTTCATTCATTTTTGAGATAGGAGTCAGAGGAAATGAAAAACATGGTTATATCATAAAAAAAAGTGAGTTCCTAACTTAAGTTATACTATCTCTGAGAGCTGTAAGAGCAACCAATTGTCAGTGAAACTGTGACGGAAAAAAAAATGGCATTTTATTCTCTGATTTTATTGAAATAAAATTACTGTATATATTATTAATTGAAATAGGAGAATTATATATATATATATATATATATATATATATATATATATATATATATATATATATATATATATATATATATATATATATATATATATATATATATATATATATATATATATATACATATATATATATATATATATATATATATATATATATATATATATATATATATATATATATATATATATATATATATATAATATAATATATGCAGCAAAAAGTATGAAAACACTTCCAGCAAAAAGTTCGAAAACAAGACTACGTCTTTCTTGGCATAGCTTGCAATTGGCATAGCAAAGTATCGAGGCCTATATATATATTTTTATATATATATATATATATATATATATATATATATATATATATATATATATATATATATATATATATATATATATATATATATATATATATATATATATATATATATATATATATATATATATACTTATATAATTAGCTGTGCATTAATGCAATTAATGACAGGACCTCATTGAAACTGGATGGTATCTATCAGATATATTTATTCAATAAAAGTTACAAGCTTTCCAAGACTAACAGTCCTCATTGTCAAGTATCCATCGAATGACCGGACACCCCAATTCATACATACATATGTTCTCCAGTCATAGATGAAGAGCTGGAATACCTAAGGGAGAGTTTTAGGAGAGTAGAATACCCTAAGTATTGGTGAGAATGGGCACACATTAAGGCGAGAAAAGTATATCTTAGTTTAACCAGACCACTGAGCTGATTAACAGCTCTCCTAGAGAGGGCTGGCCCGAAGGATTAGATTTATTTTACGTGGCTAAGAACCAACTGGTTACCTAGCAACGGGACCTACAGCTTATTGTTGAATCCGAACCACCACATTATAATGAGAAATGAATTTCTATCACCAGAAATAAATTCCTCTAATTCTTCACTGGCCTGTCAGAGAGTCGAACGCTGGGCCAACAGCGTGCTAGCCGAGAGCTCCACCCAGCCCCCAATGAAGAACTATTAAGGCAAGAAAAAAGTATTTTGAGGAGAGGGAAGGGATAGAAAAGGAACATTTTAAAGGGAAGAAAATAATTACAGTCCGGGACAACAACACTATTACACCCATCAACAGGAAGCTACATTATTTCAAACTGATAGGCAGTTACAAAAACACCATTAAGAATAAAATTGTTAGAAACAAAAAGTTGGTAGAGGGGGAAGAGGTAAGAGGGAGGGTATACATTGCAGTGTGTCTAGACTGTGAAGAGTGCTGCTTTGGCGAAAGTGGCAAATCTTGCAAAGAACAAGGCAAACAACATTTACAAATCATAAGGTACTATAATTAGACACTGGCAGTCGCCAAGCATTGTTGGGAAAAAGACCACCAAATACACTGGGAAAACATGATATCTTTGTACAGAAACAAACAAAATGGCCAGACAGATTGCAGAGAATGCTCTCATAACAAGTGCAAACAATATAATGACAAGCAACACTAGAAACGGATGTGAAGACAGCCTATCAAGAAAAATCATATATTCTGCAATAGAAAAGAAACACAAAAACACAAGGAACCACATGGAAAACCCACACCTGGAAAGAACAGAGAGCAGAGAAAGGCTAAGGTCATGAGGGCGGGGTCACACAGAAGGATAATCGCTTTAATCCACTCCCCAACAAACATATAAATACACCTGGACCATGTGTCTGGTCATCCGATGGATACTTGACAATGAGGACTGTTAGTCATGGAAAGCTTGCAACTTTTATTGAATAAATATTTCCACTAGTTACCATCCAGTTTCAATGAGGTCCTGTGAGTTATATATATATATATATATATATATATATATATATATATATATATATATATATATATATATATATATATATATATATATATATATATATATATATATATATATATATATATATATATAATATATATATATATATATATATATATATATATATATATATATATATATATATATATATATATATATATATATATATATATATATATATATATATATATATATATATGTATGTATATATATATATGTATATATATATATATATATATATATATATATATATATATATATATATATATATATATATATATATATATATATATATATATATATATATATATATATATATATATATATATATATATATATGTGTGTGTGTGTGTGTGTGTGTGTGTGTGTGTGTGTGTGTGTGTGTGTGTATGTGAAAACTCATAAGTCACAGATATTTTAGGAATTACAATAACCAGTAGATTTTTTATTAAGAAGTGTGGCTAAAGGCACTGTAAAGAACTTTGCGAGAATGCTTAGTTGGTGACTGGTGTGCATCCTGATTATAAAAACTGTATACGTGTCAGGTGCATCAGATATTCTTGAGACATGAGAACATCCCTGCCTAGTGACAAGACTTTGTGAGTTCGTTCACCGGAACTGTCCAGGTTCCAGTTAATTACTTCATATGTGTGCTCTTTTTTGGGTCGAGTCCCTTGGTGTAAAGAGATTAGTTATCAAACAAATTGTCATTCGAAGACCAACACTGAATATTAATATAGGTCTTTGGTGAAGACTCTGTGGTTCGAGATTTGTCAATTAAGAATTGTGAACATTGCTTCTTTGAAGGTAGGAAACATTTCAGATTTCACAAACTGTAGATTGTTTTTTTTCATTTAAGGGGAGCGCGCGCTTACATAGAAATAATGCTCCGATTTTTATGGAATTTTTATATGTTATACACATATATAAGGTGATGTTCCAGGAAAAATTTGAGAGTGATCAGATGATTATTTTGGATTTTATTAAAAAAATAAAAAAATAAATAAAAAAAATAAAAAATGATTCACCTCCTTCATTTTTAGAGCTATTGCAATGCGGCTTCATACACAGAAAGTATATCACAGTATGAAAAAAATAATGGGAAGATTTTTTCTACTTTTCCTTTTTTTTTTTTGGATGGGGGCGAGGGGGATTTTCCCCCCAAATTTGTATAATTTGATTATCACCGGTTCCTCGTCAACCTAAGAAAAAATCTAGCCCCAAACAAATATTTGTCTTTCTTTCCTCTTTCCAATGGTATATTTAACTTTAAAATTGGCCTAAAAATAAAAATGTAGTTTGTGCTTGAAGTGCAAAAGAGTGAAAACTGAGAAAAACGACCGTAAAGATCAATAAGTGGTTTTTTTTGGCACTCGTGGAAAAAACTTACCTTGGAGCATTATTTTGGTTGATTTCTGGCTCCAGGTCACGCCCTTCCCTCTATAAAAAGGGGTATTATTCGCTCGAGGAGAGGGTATCATCAAGTACCACCTGACTCATTGTTGCCTTGTTTGAAACTAAGAAACTAGAAGTTTAGTAGCTACCAGGCTGATATTCTTGACTGATTTTCAGTCGTTTTTTTCACTTGTTTGGTCTTTTTGCTCTTTGGAGTTTGATTTTCAAGCCTTTTTGTCTCTCGAATGAAGAACTTCTTCTATACTTTCACTTGTGCCAAACAGATGTGTTAGCAAGTTGAATTTCTCATATCCAAAGTTGTGTTCAATTTCCTCAATATTTATCTCACTCAATTGATGGTGCTGAGATTTTCCATTGCTAATTCGCTTTGCTGGGGCACTAACTGTAAACCTACACGATTGGCACTTCATTAAAATATCAGTATCCCATCTATTGGCAGAGAATTCGACCTGAACTTTACCCCCTGCAATTTCCTACCTTGCACCTAATACCCGACACTATTTTATCTAACCGAGATTTGATATAATGAACTTCTCATCATATACTCCCTTTTCATCATCCTTTATTCATTTCATCATCTGTGAGCGTATTTTTGAAGGTGAAAGTATATAGATTGTATTTAGAATTACTGGATGTAAAAAAAGACAACAAAAACACCGCAAATAGCGAAAAAATTGCTCAGAGTAAAAAGTGTCCCACCACCCGCTTTCAATGTATGGTGGCAACCCTGTCTCCTACCACGCATTCACCAAGGAACAAGCCATTGTTGTTGCCAGACACTGCCAGACGTAGGAGATAAGGTGATATAAAAATCAAAATAATGAATAAATTAGGCGAATAAAGGAAAAAATGACAATAGTCATTAGGAGCCAAACGTCAGCCCTACCTCACCGTGTGGGGGGCGAAGGCCCAAAACCCCATCAATTTTAATATTTCGAAAAAATGCTTTGGTCACGTGATAACGAAGGTGTTGCTCATGTCTTACGGCCATTTAACCATTTTTTTTAAATTTCAAAAATATTCATAAAAAATCTAAGAGTGCGCTCCCCTTAACATATGTCTCACTTATGTCAGGCATTTATTACACTGTGTACTTTATAAGTAACACGGGAGGAATTCCCAATGCTTTTATTTTTATGCATATGTTTAATAAGGGTTTTATTTGACTTCCTCAGATGTTTCACTGAGGAAGAGGTTAAGATGTACTCATTGGGAATGTACTGGACTGACTTATTTTGACCTATTGCCGGGAACTCTGTAGAGAGAGTAATTAGTTGAATATGATGGACTATAATATGTTTGATAATTTTATTTCATCTCTTGTTTCATGCAATCCAGTTATGTTAGATTTTGTCAAATAAATTATTTAGGGTAACGCTTGTTTCACTGTAGACCTGAGAGAGAGAGAGAGAGAGAGAGAGAGAGAGAGAGAGAGAGAGAGAGAGAGAGAGAATGAGTACGTGTATGTACAGATGTACGTTGCCAGTAGCCTTTTTGATGTGGTCACTATCAAGCTACCAATAGATGGGACTTCTCGACTTTTTAGCAAATGGTAAGAGATAAGAACTACTCTCGATTGTGTAACAGATTTTTGGTGGGCAGCAGAAACTACTCTTGGATATATTATACTGTTTAGGTACACTCCTGAAGAAATTTATCTTATGAAGGAAATTGAGATTGTTAGGAATTAGGGTGTGCCTTTTGGTTGGTAGGTTGGTATATGTGCCTCTTTGCTGGCTCAGGGAATTTTTGCAGGCAACTGAACATGCACTGTGTTATCAAGTCAGTGGTTGGGAACTTGTGTCACGAGTGTGGAGGGAGTACTTTTGAAAGATCAAGAAGTGTTTTTGTTAGTGAGAAGGGTTATGTGAGTGTTACTATGTTTTTTGTTTCTTGTTAGTTACTTGTAGTGGGGTCTAATTAAGGAAGAGTTCTGTTGCTTTGTGGTTACGTCAGGAAGACGGTGGGTGTAGCTTTCATTAGTGGACGGTGACGATTTTGTGATGTCACTGTTATCCCATTCTCTCTGCAAGCCCATTCTTTTTGTGGATGGTAGGCTTTCATGAAAGGGATCTTTGTTCTTTCTGTATCTGGAATCATCCATTGTCTGATCTTTCCACCCGTTCTGACCTCTCTGTTACATCTTCAGTGTTTCCTCGTGTGTCACTGTTTGGTAGCTCATCATTCCTGTTGTTTTCTGTGTCACTGTCTCTTAGTTCATCTTCTTGTCCTTCATTGCTGGGTGTTATTTCTCTTTCCAATTCCTCGCTTTCTGTTGTGGAGAGCCAGTTGTTTTTCTTTACGTTCCATCCTGTTTGAGGGATGTTATTTCTCTCATTCCACATGTTGACCAGTCTTCTTTTGTATCCTCTTTCTGTCAGGTTGCTTCTGATGTAGCATCTCCATATTTCCTTATTTTCTTCTTTTGTCCATTTCTTCTTCTGGTTTGACTCTGTAGCTCCAGTCTCTGGTTGCTGGTTACTGTCATTGTGGTGGTCATTTGCTGGATGACAACCTCCAAGTACCTGACTGTCCTCCCCGTCGATTGGGCTGTATACCTGGTTGCCAGACGAAGGTCCTCTGTTGCCAGAGGTTCAATTTAAGTCGTTTATTCTTTCATTTCTGAGTTTTGCAATTTAACCCATAGCTGGACCCTACCCCATTCATTTACAGCTGAACAGACAAAATAGAGGGAGAGAGAAAGAACTGCCCAAGAAAGAAGAGAGGAGCTAGAACAGGAGGAGCGAGAGCGACAGCGCGCCCATGAGCTCCAGATGTTAGAACGACAGAACGCCACTCCCCCTCCTGTGGCGGGAATGAATGCCCTCAGCCAAGCTCACTTGTTCATGCCAAAATGGACAGAGTCCAAACCTAAGTCTTGGAGTGCTGCAACCTCTCCCCGTGGAACTCTTCCTTGTTCTCACTAAATTCCTGGGAGGGAAGGCACTCGTTGCCTACCACGCCCTTTCGGCAGAGGATGGGGACACTGGGAAGCCGTACGCCAAGTGGTTACGAAGGCGTATGAGATTACCTCCGAGCGGTGGAGGAGATGGAGAGAGCAGCCAAGAGAAGCAGGCCAGACTTGGTCCGATTGGGCGTACCATTTTGAGCGGGCATTAGCCAAATGGCTTGAGTCCAAAGGAGCCACTAGCGCCGCCGAGGTACTCAAGAAATTTAAATTTGAGCATTTCCTGCGCTGTGCCCCTCCTGTCCTCGCCACTCTTGTAGTGGAAAAAGCCTTAGCAACACTCACCGAGTGTTGCCGGATAGCAGACATGTGGGAGAGTCACCACCCTCAGGAAGGATCCATAAGAATGGGAACTCGGGCACGCCCCTAACTTGACATTATTGCAAGAAGACGGGGCATTCCTCTGAGCAGTGCCGAAGCAAGAAAACAGCACCTCTTTCTCCTGGACAACCACCCATTAACTCGTTTGCGCCCTCCACAGGGGCAGCTCAGAAAGACTTTAGCCAGACCTTTTGCATGGCGTGCAAAGTTTATGGCCATTCTCCCTCATGGGCAAAATGCCCTAACAATAACAAATCAAATACTCTCACCATCGCCTTGGCCATCACAAATTCCAAGTCACTGGGCCCTCCCGCCGAAGGCCCCATAAATGTGGCCCCTCCCTGAGGCAGCCACCCCACGCACCAAGTCATGGCATTCGATGACTCGGGCGCGCAAAACTCCCTCATACGAAGAGACAGAGTTCCCTATGGAGCTATAGTCAATAGACGAAAACTCGTAACGATCAAGGAAGTAAATCAATTTAAAATGATACTCCCTGCAGTCCAATTGAGAGTCACGAGACCTCACCACTCAAAAATTTGCAATCCTGCAGTAGCAAGCCATCTCCCCGGAGGCTATGACATCATCCTGGGACAGGACTTTCAGTCCCCACAGAAATCACGACAATCTAGGGGTCCACATTCCCCAACTCATTCCTCGGGCACGAGTAATCCTCCCCCGCTTCTCCCTCAGTCGAGACTGGTGCCCCCTGGGTACTATAAGGACGTGAATTTCCTACCGATCCAATTCCAGTGCCCGGTCCTGCCGCAGTGCCAGTGCAGGGCCCCAATCAGATCTCCCTCCCGGATATGCCAAATCCCTGCCAGTGCCACTTGCAAGCACCGAGCAGTGCCAAGCTCCATCCGTCCTGACCAACGAGCACAAGAAACCTATGATAGTGCCTGGCCCTGCCTTACTGCCAGCGCCAGAGCACAACCCCGATCTCCATTCAAGGGATCCAATTCAGGACCCCCTCTCCTCTCCCGGCCTGGCACCGCTACCAGCGTTGGCAAGAGAGACAGTTCCTCTTGACCACAGCGGAAGTTCACCTAAAGGTGTGGTATCACAACCCGTGCCTGAGCTGGTCATTGATACCTGCGAGTCGTCCACACCCCCGCCGACCGTTACCACTCTCTCGCCACCCGCTGCAGATACCCTCGCGAGTCAGGATTGTGCCATATCTCACTTGGCCGATGAACTCCAAGAGCTGCAACGGATCATGGTAGAACTAGCGCTGAAAACTCCTACGTCAGCTATTGCAGCAGCTGGCCCAGGTGGCACTCCATGCCGCCCTCTGGTCTCGGGCCCTCCGATTCCCAGGCCGAGGACGACTGTCCAAGTAGGAGAGGTTCGTGGCGGAATACCCACATGCGGTGGGAATTTCCAGGTAGTTTACAAAGAACTCTAGAGCTCTCCTGGCATCTGTGCCACCATTTCATCTTTCGAAGGTCTTGGCACCTCTAATCCAGAAGAGGATGTCAAGGCCCTCCACTATCTTCTTCTGTTCATCTGGAACTTCTATCCCTTATCCTTCTTTATTATTCTTTTCCTAAATTATCACCACAAGAGGCAATTAAATACGGGATACCATTCCCCTCAAAATGCATAAATCATTGAGAATAACAGAGTGGGAAGTGGCATCCCCTTGCGCCCCTACCTTGGCACAGGGCATGCATGTCAGCTCTTCCTGAAGGAGTCGCACCCTTTGGGTTCCCTTTTCCAGCCCTAGGGCTGAGAGATAGTCTGGGCCATAACTTGTAGGTGACGGACGATAAACTCCTGCATAAGACCATAAATACCTCACTTTATTACCCTTGGCTCTTCTGCCAACATCATATACTCTTTTATTTGTTTATTTATTTTTCTGTTTTTAATGATTCGCAAGTCATAAACTCCTGCCCTTTTGATTTTAAATGTCGCCTTCGTAAAATCAGAGAGGCGTGTCTCGCCTTTAGTATGCGGTTATGCTCTCATTCGTAACATCCTGTTCATTTTCCCGTTATTTTTTTTTTCCTTCCTTCTAAGAACTCTATTTTGTCCCAGACCCCTCGTCTGTTGTCTGCTTATCCCGTCATAACATTGAGCGATTATCTATTTATAGCCTGTACTCGAGTTATGGGCAGTGGATGCATAAAATTAGCGTGGTTTAAAGTTAGCGAATTAAAACTCGAGAATACTTTCGCTCACCCACAACTGTCAAAATCCCTAGTGTAAGTTGTTAGCCATCAACTGTCGAGTTGGCAATGCATTGAACTACTAGCTAAGCAATTACCAATGCGAATTGTATATCGCCATTACAATATCATGTAAAGAGGATGTCATTTACAAAAATAAACGCTGTGTTATTATTCACACCGCCTCTTCAAGGCATACTAACCGCATGCCTTGTCTATCTAGAATTAAGGAACTTATATGTAAATTAATTCTGAAATTTTGTCACCTGCCTCAAAATTATCTTGTCCTTGTAATCTTCAAGTAATGTATACCATAAATTTGGAGAAATTAATGGGCCATGTTAAAGAAGTTTAATATTAATGTGTTGGAAGTATAAAATGAAGCGTCTTTCCATTTTTGTGTGGGGATAAAGTAAAGTAAAGGCTTTTCCATTTCTTGTTGGGAGGAGAGTAGGGTAAGGCAGCTGTGCTGACTTCTTGAATATCAACACACAAGCCCGAATGAAGGCTCGTATGTTATCTTCTATGGGGAGCTATTATAATTTACAAGAAGTCGCTGCACAGCATGCCTCCCCCCCACCCCCACCTAATTTGTGCTTTGGCTATTGAGAATAGTCGCCACCGCATGGCTGATTTTACTTGACCTAGATATCAGAGCAAAGTTATTAACATTTCGATCTGTCCTTCTTTTTACCTGGAACAGATATTGAGATAACACAGATAAAAAAGGGCAAAGATAGGAGACTGAATGCCGCTCCCTAAGCAGCTTAGCCCAACTAAGCTGCTTAAAACAACCTTTCTAAAGCCAAATTAAGCTGCCTGAATTGTCTTTTTCCCGCAGGACACCGGGGAAGAGGCAACCGATCGCTGACCACCTGGCAAATGACACATCGTTTGCACACGGCCCGAGTTAAAGGCAGAAGCGCACACGGCACGACACGGCCGCAGCCTTAAAAGGGCAGTAAGCAGGAGGCAGTAAGCAGTTAGTCGTGTGAGCAGGAGACGTGCAGTCATCTTAGGGGAGGCCGTTAGCCATACACACGGGTGAGTGATACATTTCCTGAGAGACCATTCATTCCCCCTGTCCGACTCCAGACGACAGTCATCCTCGAGGGACAGCGTGCATCGTCAGTGTGATCGTCCCTCGTCATCCTTCGCCAGAGACCCGCTTCCCCTAAGGTAAAGTGCGAGTAAAGACTTTTCAGTC
>NC_089784.1:47076213-47093713 GCF_040412425.1 Macrobrachium rosenbergii
CAAGTCACCATACACAACAAGTAAGTCCACCTTTGCCTGGCAAGTGGCACCGCCACCCCGGCAAAGGTGGACTTGGGAAGTGGGCAAAGAATAACAATTTAAATGCAAAACTTAATTTATATGCAAAACTTAACTTATATGCAAAACTTAACTTATACGCAAAACTTAATTTATATGCAAAACAAACTTTTGAAGCTGAAATAATTACTCAAGAGCTTTAAAAATTATTACAGTTCAAAAACTTCAAAATTCTAAAATAGAGACTTAACTATACTTTACAATTCTGAAAAACAAAACTAGCTGAAATTACTCAACAAACTTTCAAAAATTACCTTCCACACACAATAAAACTTCCACACACATTAAAACAAACTTTTGATGCTAAAATATAACTAAACTAATAAAAAAAAAATAAATAAATACTTGGAAATAAAAACTTCTAAATCTCAAACAAATCCTAAAATTTCTTGAAATATTCAAAGCAGGAAAATTAATTTTAACCTTCGCAATTTTAAAAATTAGATAAAAATATGACATACTTAAATTTCAAAATTCTCAAAACTAAGGCTTTGAATATAAAAAAAACCAAATGCGTTAAAACAAAGCCTAAACTTAAAATGAAAAACTTAGGAGTTTTGATTCTAAAAAAAGCTAGGTTAAAAAACGTTCAGGGACTCAAGTCACTCAACTAAAAAAAAAAAAAAAAACTTACCCATTAATCCTGTTTAGTCATAAGGTATCAGTACATCTAAGACAATTCAATAACTCATTGTGGCATGCTTATTTAACGACATACCCTGACCTGAAATAAAAAAAAATATATAAAAGCCCAAAATGTTCCAGCACGTGAAAAGAACCAAAAGCTGACTATTGGTTATAATCAGCTGGGCCATCTGATAAGTTTCAAAATACAAAGACAAGAAGCACCGAGCAAGGCTTTATAAATACCGACAAGCGTTATTACTAGTTTTTTGACACTTAAGCCTACAGTAATTAAAGTTTAAATCAACTTAATATACCCCATATTAGGAAGGCTATAGTAGTCAAGTTAAGCCTCTCTAATCCTCAAGAAACTTTAAACCCTATTGCATCGTAAGACTTACTCTATTGCTGCATAAAGTTAAAATGAAAACATTCATAGTACTGCATAAGATTGCTAGCATAAAACCAAAGGGCATAATATTACCACTCAAATCAATCTAGTTCAGCTTAGTAATAAATAGGTTTCGAAACTGTCTTAAATGTCATGTTGAAGGGCAATCTACAACAATACCTAACATACTAAACAACATTCCGAACAGTCACTGTAGAAATAAAAAAAAAAATTTAAATACCAATATTTGAAGATACAACACACGCAAACGGAAAACTTTCATACGACAACTGTATGTCATAGCTCAAGTACCACAATCTGAATATTTGTGGAAATAAAACGCAAAACGGGCAACACTTATCGCTCGCTTGCGACAACAACGTCATAACTCAAAAAAATTTATTTTTGAGTTATCCATATAGACATATTCATCTTCAAATGCTGATTTTTTTGGCAAAAGTGTCATAATTGTAGCTAAAAAATTGACCGCTAGAGGCGCTAAATGTTCTAACGACATAACATAATATGTACCAACTTGTTTGCGTGAAGAACGTTACATGTCAGTTGTGCTGTGACTATCGTTGGGGTAATTACACTCACGCTCTCATTTATAGTGTCATATTTTTTTTTAGAACTATGTTGCTACAAAATGTAAGTACTGAACTTAGGAGTTATGTTTCATGCACCAAAGTGTTATTTTGATGTAATATGTTTTGTCTGCGAACATACAGCTCTATGTTTTATGTCGTAATTCAAAATGTGTCATTATTGGTAAAAAAACTTGTGAATAATAGGTGTTATATTTGAGTTATGACAGTATTGTTACAAACATTACCTCGTATTAGAGCAGCACATTTTTTGTTTAACTTAAATTATGTCATTGTTATTTGAAAATCTAGCGACAAACTAAAAAAAGGTAGTGTATTATTTAGATTGGTGACATTGTTGCAACAAAACATGGTATTCATAAATGTCATATTTTTTCAGATTAAATAGGTACCATGTCATGTAGAGGAAAAATGATGCTAGAATTAGCATTAAAGGCTAAGCAAAACAGTGAAGAAAACCCTGAGGAAAATAGTACAGGTAAATACTATCATAACCTTGATTCTATTTCTATATAATTTGCTTTAAGGGGGGAGGTATGCCTATTTTTTTTTAATGGGCCGATTTTGATGAAAACTATTTTGAAATCAAAACTTTAGGAGGAGTAGGGATTTGATGTTTAAAAAATGCAACTTTTCAGAAATGCAAAATAAAGTTAAATTTTCAGATTTTTTGCTTCTCATTATTAAGATTTTGGACCCCCATTTGAGTTATTTATAGTACCCCCCCAAACTACAAAAATTTGACACATGCTGTCTTACATCCCATAGAGCGCTTTTAACACAAAAACAAAAATCACATTTGGACCTATTTTTTTGCAATTTGTAAGATGTGAACTTGCTGTTGACCCTCAAATCAATGCTGATCATCTGCTCCCATCAGATTTTACTCCTTCTGATGCTAAACCAGTAAGTGCAAGCATTACGGGTGCAAGCTCTGCTTCAAATAACAGGAAGTCTTCTTCTAGTAGTGACTCGTCTTCTGGTGGTGACTCGTCTTCTAGTAGTAACTCGTCTTCTAGTAGTGACTCGTCTTCTAGTAGTGACTCGTCTTCTAGTAGTGACTCGTCTTCTGGTAGTAACTCGTCTTCTGGTAGTGACTCGTCTTCTAGTAGTGACTCGTCTTCTAGTAGTGACTCAGAAACTGAAGATATTGACACTGATGATTCCGTGAAAGATAAGGACTATATCCCAAGCAAAGAGGAAGAAGAGAGTTTTAACCTTGAAGAGAAGGAAGCAGTTGATAAAATTCCTGTACTAGTTAGTCGGCAAAAGGGACGTAAACGTAAACAGCACCAGAGTCAATGGAAGAAACATGAAGAGAAAAAATTAAGGAACTCTGGAAAGGCTTATGTAAACAAAAATAATAAAATAAGACCAGAAAGGAAAATGAAACCGTCATGTGGAAATAAATGTCGAATTAAGTGTTCAGAACAGATAAATGAAGAAGAAAGGCAAAACCTGTTTGACTCTTATTGGGCATTAGGAGACATTACTCAACAGTGGCAGTTCATTTCAAACTGCATTAAAACTGTTAGACCTAAATACCGGTATGTTCGTGAGAGAGGCAACCGTCAACCTAGGAATAATAACAATGCTTTTCACTTCATGGTTGGTCAGAATGAAATTCGTGTTTGCAAACTTTTTTTCAAGAACACACTTGATATCAATGACCGGCCAATAAGAACAGCTTTAGCAAAGCAAAACAGAGTTGCTGATGTTCTTATGTTTTTTTTATAATATATATTTTCTTGTGTGTGTGTGTGTGTGTTACAGTCTATCTTTCATTAATTAGGAAGAATCTATTATGTTCATAAGGATGTTTTTTTATAATATTTTATTTTGTTACAGTCTATATCTTTCATTTACTAGGAAGAATCTATTATTTTCATAAGGATATTTTTTTAATAATATTTTTTTTTTTTTTTACAGTCTATCTTTCATTTATTAGGAAGTATCTATTATTTTCATAAGAGGAAATTAATGTATTACCATCATTCATGTCAGTCATAAGCAATGAACAATACATAATTAAGTAACATATTGGTCGTTATTTTCCTTTCAATAATGGCACAAAACAAAATAGTACATGAGAGGTTTACTAATTTTTTATGAAGAATGTCATATTTCAAACAAACATTATAAAAGTTTAAATAATGTTTGATTTAGTAAAGATAGAATTATTTCAACTTCTATAAACTTTAGAGGCCTATTTGATGTTTCAAAAAAATGTTCCACCTATGGTCTTTTGGGACTATTCACAATATTGAGAGTGTTTTAATTGTTTAAAATGGCTCTCCTGAAAAATAGCTATTTTTGAGTTATGACGACGTTGTCGCAAACGAGCGTTATCCACTCGCCAACCCAACAAACCTTGAAGCACGCCTTCACGCCTAAAATCTTGCAAAGTCTATTCACAATGCGACATATCTGAGAAACTGCTCTAGCTTCTTTAGACCTCAAATGAATATTGTAATCAGACATGCAAGTGATGCATATAGGCTATTTGAACCTAGAAAAAAAATTAAGTATATATACCTTAGTTTTACCAGACCACTGAGCTGATTAACAGCTCTCCTAGGGCTGGCCCGAAGGATTAGACTTATTTTACGTGGCTAAGAACCAATTGGTTACTTAGCAACGGGACCTACAGCTTATCGTGGAATCCGAACCACATTATAGAGAGAAATGAATTTCTATCACCAGAAATAAATTCCTCTAACTCTTCATCAACCGGCCGGGGAATCGAACTCTGGCCCAGCGAGTGACAGTCCACAGCTCTACCGACTCATCCAACGAGGAGCTTTGACCAAGAACAAATAAGTCAGGCTAGAGAGCATTTGCACATTGCACACCAAGACTATACAACCAAATACCGCCTGAAGTGAAGAGCATACAAGAACGTAAATTAAAAAAAAAAAAGAACTAAAGACTCTCCTATTCTGCATGAGCTACAATACTCACCAAAAAACATTAAAACACAATTATACAATATAAGAAACACTTTACTTTGAAAACTTACCCGAACCCGACAGAGAAGGAATCAAACCTATGGAGGACTGCACATAAAACCAAACAAAGTGAAACAAAGTGAAACCAACGATCGCCAAGTACAGCGGCCGAGATCCCGAACGCAAATGAACGAAGAGGTCGAGTTAGTATCAACGAAACTTACGAAAGCTGTCTTATTATGACGGGGACTCTACAACACTGAAACAACTTACAAGCTGTTCTTGAGGATAACAGCCAACGACCGCTGCAACTGCCTGTTTGTGGGACGTCGCTTTATCGCCTTTTCGCCACCGAAGAAGTTTAAGGAGAAGATCAGAAAATCGACAGAAAATATTATTATTATTATTATTATTATTATTATTATTATTATTATTATTATTATTATTATTATTATTATTATTGAGAGAGTTGCCGGGCACTCTTCCTTTTTAGCGAACTACCCCAATTATGTATCAGTAGGTAGCCCATCTGAAAAAAAAAAATATTATTATTATCAAACGGTAATGTTAGCTACTGTTCTAGTACGTGATCCCCTCCTCCTTAGGGCCATCATTTGGATATCTCGATCGAAACGCATGGATGGCCAAGTTTTACCTATACACGAAAAATATGAAAAAGAGTAAAACAGATTTGACATTTCGTAAGGTTGCATTTTGTTCTCCTTGGCATCCTAAACTACCTCCTTACCTTGATCAAATGTTTTGTCATTAAATTGGCTCTTTGTTGGTTAAAAAAAGAGTACTTTCAAAGCTACTGTATATATGAGCCGTAAGAGATAGTTTTAAAAACCATTGGATAAAAGGCTCATGCTTGACGCTGATAGGCCTAAGATTATAGAGCCATAGAGACTTGATAGTACTACGACACATTTTTATAGCTTCGGGTTTTTGACCTATAAGGAAAAGAAAGGGAGAAATTGAACACAATACCACAATATCAACGATAGATGACCTCAGATCGAAGTGGAATTGAGAAAATAAACTTCGTTCTATGCTTTTAAGATCGAACGATGGAGAGAACCAACTTTCCAAGCAACGAAACCTGTCGTAGCTTTGCAAAGCATGTCAGTGATATTTTACAACAGGCCTAATAACGGCATGTCTACAATAAAAATGAATCACGTACAAATACTATTACACTCACCAAGAGCCACAATAAAGAATGTACAATTGTACTGATAGGGTGAAAAGCACCAATTAGGACAGCTGTAAAAACACCAATCATATAGATGCAAATGGTACTACTGTAGATGCCTCATCTTGGGAATAATAAACCGTTTGGCTGCTCCAGGAAGAAGACAGTTCTTTCACACCAAATTGCACGAAATTCTTTGTTAAAAAAAAAAAAAAAAAAAAAAGTAAAAAGTGCGCCCAAGTTTCTTCGGTTCAATCGAGTTTTCTGTACTGCCTCTACAGCGTATAATCCACTAACCTTGGCCAGGTGGTGATCTATCCTATATCGTTGCCAGAAGCACAATTATGGTTAACTTTAACCTTAAATAAAATAAAAACTACTAAGGCTAGAGGGCTTCAATTTAGTATGTGTGATGATTGGAGGGTGGATAACCAACATACCAATTTCCAGCCCTCTAGCCTCAGTAGTTTTTAATATCTGAAGGCAGACAGAAAAAGTGGGAAAAGAAAAAGTGCGGCCAGACAGACAAAGCCATCTCAGTAGTTTTCTTTTACAGAAAACTAAAAATTGCCATTAACGATTTTCGAGAAATATATGAAATTTGACTTAAAACTTAACTGAACTAACCTTTGGTTCACGTTCATGAAGAGGATAACTTGATACTTGATCCGCTCTCTACTGCAAACCTCGGCCTCAAGGCTGATGATCATTCATGACACCAGCTCAAGAGTACAACGACTTCCATAGATTAAAAAAAAAAAAAAAAATTGTCATGAAAAGCAGCGGCTTGGTAATTACGTTAGTTTTCCAAAATATTGGAAATATACAGTACAGGAAAAAAAAAGAGAGATTTGACTCTAAAATTGTTACGTAAGATAACGGACGAATTCGCGCACATTAAGAAAACGGCGTCTCTTCTAATTTTGTGAGCGTTAGGAAATTTGGATTTCGGTGGCTAATTTGAATAGCATTGGCCTACTGTAACTTTAAAATTTCATTATTTCGAAAAACTAACCCCGAGAGGCACCCCTCCAAAATACGAGTTTTCAGAAAACTAAGCATCACGGCTGTATCTTTTACCGTTATTGCTCTACGGATGAGGTCCCTCACCCACCACATCCCCTGAATGCTAAAAGTCAATATCTGGATCTCCGGAAAGGCTGAACAGATTTCGATGAACTCTGGCACGATTAGAGACTTTAGTGGGAAACCTCGAAAGCCCGGTCGGTTCAATATTTCCAGAGTTATAAAGGGCCAAAGTTGGTGTTTTTTGTGTATGTTTGGTGGCTGGGATTTGCTAACCGCCAACTACCGTGGCGGTTATGTTCAGAAGGCTTCCAGATACTTGTTTTCTACAACATTGCTCTCAGCTACCACTCTGTTGGCCGCGAGTTCGAATCTCCAACCGGACAATGAAGAATAAGAGGAATTTATTGCTGGTGATAGAATTTCATTTCTCGCTATAATGTGGTTCGGATTCCACAGTAAGCTGTAGGTCCCGTTGCTAGGTAATCAATTGGTTCTTAGCCACGTAAAATAAGTCTAATCCTTCGGGCCAGCCCTAGGAGAGCTGTTAATCAGCTCAGTGGTCTGGTTAAACTAAGATATACTTAACTTTTTTTTCTACAACATTGCTTACATAGGCTAAAATTCCATGCGCTCTGTTCATGATGATTTACATATCAACGAGTAATGCCATGCACGAGACTGTTTTTTTTTTATTTTTTTATCGTGCATGGGCCTGGCTACCACTCATTTGCTACTGCCCAACAAGATAACAATTCAATCCACCTACAAGTGCAGTAAGTGTGGACATGACAATTATGCCAAGGGGGGAGTCCTGGTAAAAAAAGACAGGAAAAAAAAGTCACATTGATCTTCCTAGATCACCATAAAAACAAACAAAAGACTGTAAATATCGTAAAGATAATGAACCCCAAGAAATATTAATCCAAGAGACCGACTCGCGGAAACCCTTGGGGGTCACTTCCTAGGAAAGATCTAAAGTGTTTTCTGTTTTATTTAATTGCTTTAATTGCCACCATAAATTCATGTGACGTTTTTTCCTAGTCAAAATTTACTTTTTGTATGACTTTCTTTCCTGTAACTATTCCCGGCCACCTCCCCGACCAGTAGGAACAGCACCTGCAGGTATTACTTAATTTCTATGTTTAGTTGGTGCAATGTAACTTGGGATTTCATGTGTCTTATGATGAACATTATTTCAGGTATACAGTTATATATAAGTAATATTTTCAAATAGGAGACAAAAACATCTTAAAGCCACGAGAGGTCTGCGTCGGGATCAAGACATGACTTTCGCCCAAATGAAATAATGAGTGACAGACAGAATGGAAAATAATTTGGCGCCCTAATGAAAACAAAGCAGCTGCCCATTTGATAATATATTTTTTTTCGCCCAAATGAAAGGCGCCTCTTTTTTCTGTGACACTTTTATCCGTGACTTTATTACCTGGATTCTTTATACTGAACCAAACAACACAAAAAATGCATGACTTCCTGTTCGCCACCTTTTGTTTACTGCCGTATCTGTGATAAACAGCAATTTGTCTTTTCTAACTGGGCTGTGGTAGGAACATCAGTTGTTACTGAAGCAGTGATAGTTACCCCACAGCAATAGTTCGGACATAAACGATGAACCAATAATGGCTTCGGCTTAGGAAACAGCAAATTGCTGTAATTCAAAACTCACTCGCATTATGCAAAAGGTGGTGATACGAATTTACGGGTTTTTATTTCAGTTCTATACAAGATGAGGAAGTGATGATAGCTGCTCAAGTAGGAAAAAAAAAAAAAACAAACAAAGCCTGTTTGTTTCCCGAGCCTGTACATGAATTTTTATTTTAAGTGAAACGAATAATATTATAGGTGTGATGGTTCATAGTAATTTTCATTTTTATTTTATCCAGTTTCATTACACTTCTTGCTTTTTTCATTATACACTCACACACACACACACACACATCATCATCCCACGTGGGATAAGTGAAAAAAAAAAATGTATCGTTGAGTCCCAATTCTACTGTACAGTTGGGTTTGTTTAAAAAAGAAACTCGTTGATACATATTCTAAATTCCACTTATTCCACGTGGGGCGATGACGAACCTAGCCATGGTCAGTGCTGCCAACGCCGGCTACAAACTAAACACCGTAATGGACCTGATGGTCGCTTTTGTTAATTGCCTTGTCATTCATAAAATATTAATTTATTTCGACTGAAATATTTACCATCACTATAAGTAAGGAATGCTCTATCTACTAATGTAAAATTTATTACGTTAGATTAAACAGAAAATATATACCTGTATATTTTTTTTTTACCTTTTAGACAGAGGAAGATAATAAGAAATCCTAAAAATGATTTTGGTCCTATTTCATCACATCTAAAACGGTCCTTATTTCTGAGAAATTTTAATGGGATAAGTGAAAAAAAAAATTTTCTTTGAGTCCCTTCAACTGTTCACCTAGGAGTAAATGACTGTAAACAATTGGGTTTGTTTAAAAGAAAGATAAGGCTAAATGGTTGAGAGGTAAAATCATATTTTTTGTTTTAAATGATTTTTCCGGAACCTAACTCCACAGGTTATTTTAGATGGGCGATTAATGAAAGAACCATAACACCTGACCATGGTCCCCAACCACCAAAAATGAGTAACGCCGTTAGCTACAAACTGTGTAATGTACACCGTAATGGACCTTTGGCTCCTAAATGTATCTGCACTTTTCCTCCATCTTGCTTAATTAAATACTCCTTCTTAGCCAATTTTAGTTTGTACGTCATCTCATTCATGTTTTTTTTTTTTATTCTTTAAAGAGTTTACAGTAGTTTTTCGTTTGCGTGGAGCCGTTCTAAATTCCAAAGTTTGCATATTATGGTCAAGAGTTCCAGTCTGCTCTGGAGACATTACCATTTTACCCGTACGGTGGGAAATTAATTTATAATATTGTTAAAGGGAACAGAGTACAATTATAGTAATTTATTTTATAACCAGAGAGCAGCAGAGCACAAAATTCTCTCTCTCTCTCTCTCTCTCTCTCTCTCTCTCTCTCTCTCTCTCTCTCTCTCTCTTTCTCGTACTTGCTCCAACACAAGAATTAATTGCAACGAAGCCTAGATTTGCTATTCAGAACAAACCCAATTAATTGTACAGCCTCTTGAGAAGATAGCCACATTCTTTATCCATTAGGAGATAGGGAAGTTAACTTGTCTAGCCCGTGGCAACGCACGACACTAGCCAATTTTTATAAGCAAGGGGAGAAAGCATTCTGTTTAAGAACTTCAGAGGAACACTAACCCCTGATCTTCAAGCTGCCACTGAGGGAGACCTTTCATTTCTATTACTTACTATTCAAGGGAACTTACCTCACTTAAGGTGGTTTCACAATACCAGGACAGATACTTAAGCAATCTAATAAATTTTAATAGCCTAGTGTGACCCAGCTATGAGCAAGTACTACCTTGAAGCAGCAAGCAAGCAAGCCCATTGGGCCGATGGCCCATACGAAGGGTCCTACTTACCTAAATCCTGTAATAGTGGGATCGTAAGATCCTTGCTCTTCGCGAGCAGTGCACATACGTGCCAACTTAATTTGAGTGCTCAGCCATTATGCTTCACTGGTGCCTTACACACTGGAGCTCACCCTTGCACGTTCAAGAGACATCCCACAATGTGCCAAGAATCACTTTCTTCAGAATCGCCAGCACCTAGTTCCACCTTTCCATAAGGGCACCTCCAGTGTTTGTAGGCACTCGCCCAAAATACTGAAAGTAAGCCGTTGGCCCATTGCCAAACTTTTTCCACCCTGTGGAACAAGCATCATGTTCTTTGGGACCCCGTAACCTCTGCACCGCACCTGTGTGCATAGTATAAAAGCTCACTGTTCTTTGTAAACCCAGTCACACATTTGTGCTACTGCAAAAATCCTGTGTTGCTGCACAGCTCACTCTGCATGCCCAATGCGGTAGAGTGCCCACATAATTAGTTCTTTGGAAACCCGTAACCTCTGCATCCCACCTGTGTGCATTTATGCAAGCTCACTGTTCTTCGTGAACTCAGTTGCACATTTGTGCTACTGCAAAAATCCTTTGTTGCCACACAGCTCACTCTGCGTGCCTAACACCATACAGTGCTCACACAGTTAGTTTCTCGAAACCCATAGCCTCGCACTATATCCGGTCTCGTCCGTGTGCAAGCAGCAAACCGTTCTTCGGAACAAAATACTGTTCTTCAGAACAAGCAAATAGTTCTTCGGAACAAATTCCCATTCATTGTAAGAAACAATTCGCTCTGCGGATCCATCAATTAGTTCTCTGCAACAATTTCACACCTAAGTGCCACCTTACCAAAAATGGCACTCTTATTATGGACAGAGTTATATAAGCCCACCTTTTCCACTTTACCTTACACTCTGCCGTTCTGAGTGCCATTTCCATTTCATGCCCTTTCTGGCACGACCACTCATTACTTATACATATGTGCCTATACTGCACAGCCTAGAGGTAATGCCTTCCCATGCAGTGCCACTTTTGGACTGCTAACCCATCCACAACAAATCATCCAGAATAGTTGAAAAATTCAACCCTTAGCAACTCAGCAAAATGGCCATTCCTCTATTCTTAGGCCCTCCAGTTGAAGCTCCTACCTTGGTGGCACCTCCTCAAGGTTCCTCCCATGCACGCCAGGCCGACACCTTTCACGATACTTGTGCACAAATCTCCCTGATTCGAGAAGACAAGGTTTCTCATAGGGCTGAAATTGACAGACATGACCTTATCACCATCGAGAGTATAAATTACATTACAGTGGTACTCCCAAATGTTTGCTTAAGAGTCACCACGCCCACAGAACGAAAATCTGCACACTTGCAGTGGCTATGCTCCTTCTTGGAGGCCATGGCTTCCTTGTGGGACAGGAACCCCATTCACACCCCTCCTATAGGCTCTCCAGTGGCCTTGTATCTTCCCAGGCTTTGTCAGGCACTCCTGAGGAAAATTCCCTGCCAGTGCCACCTGAGTGCCCTGAGCAGTGCCAGCCTCCATCCACCACGGACATTGAGAAATTCCTCATTCCTGAAGGATCCACCCTTTGCCCAGGACAGGACTCTATGTCCTCACCTAACTCAGCAACCACAAACCCAGCGCTTCCCAGAAGTAACTGGAAGGCTATCCACATCAAGGGGCTAAGCCTCCAGTGCTACAACTGGAAGATCAAGCTCTTAAAACACTAACACTAACCGAGCAGAGTTCCCCAAGCACAGTGCCATGTATATAATCCTCATTTATTTGTTCGCGTTACATAGTTTGAACTATTTGCCTGGTCTTATTAGAGCTGCTGAGCTCTCCTCTCACTCATGCCCATGTGGCATAGTGCCTTACTTTATCTTACGAAGAACTTTAGCACCTCCAACCAAAGCAAGATGCCCGATTATTTCTCTTACTATCACTCTTTGTAACCTTGTAACATTTTCTTCTTGTAACTTTAATCATTTATAAACTAATTTTACGCCTTGTAACAAATCACCTTTTACCTTGCTTCACTCTTTTACTTTGTATCACACTCTGCCCAATGCAGAGTGCCACCCTCCAGGTCTCCTGCCCTATGAGTCTCTCCAAGCATTTGCCTGCATGGCAACCTTAAACCCATGCAAAAGGGAAATTAACTGTATATTACAGAGCCAGTAGGCCCTTACAACACTAGTGCCACACCTGGCACAGTACCACCCCCTCAGCAAGGTATCATGGCATTCACAAACTGAGTCGTCAAACGATTATATAAAGGCTTTTAGACTTGCATGAAATTGCACCTATATCCCACACCAGGGGCATTAATAGCCTTGCACCTGTATTTCTCCGTTTGTATCTTATTATACTGGAGGGTTGTAGGTACTGCAATTGCTTCACATTCTTGTCTTAGTCGTGGGCCACTTAGCATAGTTAATTGTGCATTGTGTAGATGTGCATGTGTCTTATATTACTTTAGGTACATGTTATTATTAAGATGATGCCTATAGTATTCCCTGTTACTGGGAAATAGCATACTTAAATAAGGTACAATTCCAGTGTTAGTACTAAGCATTCCATTTAGTAATAGCTCACTTTAAGGGGCTGTACTAGCCTAACTCTAATGACATTTAATCTAACTAATCTTGGTCTTAAGCAAATCATCTAACAATTAAGGCTTGAAGTCCCTCCTATCACAAGTAAATGAACGCAGGCACCTAGTCCTAGTATTAAGGCTTACTTTAAGTTGTGCCATCGTCCTAACAAATTTTATAAACTTAACTACAAAGGACACTCAGACTAACCCTCCTCCAACAGGAAGTGTGGGTTAGTTTGGGCACTACCTTAACTTAGGGTTAAGTTTACTACTTTATTCTACGTTGAAGAACAAGTGAGGATCAATTAAATTAATGTAGCCTAATTAACGTCAACCTCAGTAGCCCTCATTTTGCACAATTTCCGACCCAATTAAAGGGCGGAAACTGATGCCTAAAGGGGGATCTCTTATGAATTCCAGTCCACTGAGCTCTCCTTTTAAGCTTTCCTTTTAAAAAGGGCAAACAGGCCGAGTGCACCTTGAAATACACGCCAAGAGATGAGACCAGAAGATGAGAAAGAACCATGGGTCCATCTCTCTGGCAGATGGTATTTGAGAATTCTAATGCCATCTTACTCTAATCCTTCTCAATATTATCCCCAAAGGTCAAAATACTGGCGAGAATTTTATCCTTAGGTACACCCAAGCCATGTCAGATCCGTGAATTGTGATTTTTTTTTCATTGAAGTTAAATTTAAAAGTCATATTAATATGTAGCTTCAATCACTGAGGGAATAATGTAAGAGGTTATGGGGTTCCTTTATAACATAACATAACACTGAATGGTTCAGCACAAATCATATAAATTTTAATTTTAACATAATGGCCTTTCTATTTACTGACGCACGGAAAATTGTGTATAAGAACAAAAATTTCTAATGTATTTTTTTCCAGTGTACGGACCTGATAGACAAATATCATAACCTGTGCGGAAATATAAATTATCTCTTTCAAAAGGAGATGAAGAAACTAGAAATAGAAAATAAAAAGAATATAAACAATATATCAACGCCCTCTTCTGTCTCACCTCATCTAGAACGAAGGCCACATTCCAAAAGCAAAAACTTGACGTACGCATTGATGGAATGTAAAAATATTTCTATTGCCTTCAAATAACAATGGCGTGATGAATGCCCATCGGGGCACGAAATACATTTACCACAACCCAATGACCTCATAGAATAGGAAAGCGTTACATAATGACATGTATCGATCATCATATATTCTTGCCAAGGGCCTAATATATTGTTCCATTTATTGTTTTCTGAAGCGACGAAATGGAAAGTGAAGAGAAATGAAAGTGGACTTCCAATGGTTATTGAATGAAGCTCCCCCTCCGATCCCCACTCCTAAAAAATACTCCTCCACTCACGTTCTTTGTCTCGGTTTTATTTCCTGTATAAAATTTGTCTTCAATTCAGTCGTGTCCTCTGTCTGTCTGTCTGTCTCTCTTTCTCTCTCTCTCTCTTCCTTTCCCAAATTCCGTTTATTTGATTTTCAATTTCATGAACGTCTCTATTAAAGGGTGAGATGAAAATTTAAATTACAGATCTTTTTAAAAGACGAAATCACACGCATCTCTGAATTGTATAATCAGTTTTAGCAATCAAAGTATCAGTTACTAAAAAGGCATTTTTTGTCTATAAACTCCTTTTAGTTGGTGTCAGAAGTTAGCTATATCGACCGATCCCGACACTGCAGCATAAAAAATAAGTTCCTCGGAAAAATATGGTTAAACTTCGCCATGCATACATTGGTATCGGATCTTTGCCAAATACAAGTTAGACGTCTTATTTGTCATCACGATTTTATGTACCTGAACTGAAATATAAAACTTGCAAAACAAATAATTGCCAAAATAAGAATTAAATATATCTATCTATCTATTATATATATATATATATATATATATATATATATATATATATATATATATATATATATATATATATATATATATATATATATATATATATATATATATATATATATAAATATTATTAATATATATATATAAATAAAATCTTTACTTAGAATTTTTAAAAAAGGTAGCGATTCCCGTCAATGAATTTCCTTTAAAAAACTAACACAATTACGTAGATTACGCTGATGGGTCATTATTTTTTTTTTGTCGAAAAAGTTATGCAGAAAATCCAAATCAAGTAAACATCATAAAGCTGTGTATAATCTGAATAGTCTTATTCGTTTATTGTCTCAGCATGCTTTTAAACTTTTATATCAAAGTTTGTCAATATTTCTCATATCATCTTGGCGCTAATTCTTACTGTATGCATAATGCAATGCAAGTGTGATAAAAATTCTATACATTATTATGCCATGCCTTTTATGTGGAAAAACCAACCATATATATATATATATATATATATATATATATATATATATATATATATATATATATATATATATATATATATATATATATATATATATATATATATATATATATATATATATATATATATATATATATATATATATATATATATATATATATATATATATATATATATATTGTCTTTTCCACATAAAAGGCATGGCATAATAATGTATAAAATTTTTATCACACTTGCCTTGCATTATGCATACAGTAAGAATTAGCGCCAAGATGATATGAAAAATATTGACAAACTTTGATCTAAAAGTTTAAAAGCATGCTGAGACAATAAACGAATAAGACTGTTCAGATTATACACAGCTTAGATGATTTACTTGATTTGGATTTTCTGCATAACTTTTTCGACAAAATAAAAAAAAAATAATGACCCATTAGCGTAATTCTACGTAATTGTGTTAGTTTTAAAGGGAAATTCATTTGACGGGAATCGCTACCTTTTTAAAAAATTCTAAGTAAAGATTTTATTTTTATCTTAATTTCTGGCATGTGCCCATGATTGAAATATAAAGGTACTTACTAAGAATATACCTTTTGTTCTGTTCATTGTGCCAAAATGAATATAATTCTCTCTCTCTCTCTCTCTCTCTCTCTCTCTCTCTCTCTCTCTTTGATATTGTAGTGTTTGATATATTTTTTTTAATTATTCTTGATTTTTTATGTTAACTCCTTTTTACTCTGTTCATATCGCCCCGTAGCTTCTCGGCAAATCTCAGCAAAAATTTTGGAGAGAAAGCTACAAATATATACGTCCCGTCATCTCTAAAAGTTAGAAATTTTATTTTATTTTCTCTAAAGAAAACATCTGGGAAACGCTTTGGGAGATCCCTCGGGGAGAATCCCGACGACAGCAAAGACCTTATGTTTTCTATGACATCGTAGAGAACTAGAGTAACTGCCAAAGTTTATGGCGGCATTGTTCATAAACTGTTCATTTTCTTTTTTATTTATAGATATTTATTTCTTTTCAGCTTCGTGTAGCTCCATTTTGAAGCGTTGAACGAAAGTATAAAACCTCATTTCAGCTGCTAAAAGAGATTCGTTTTTTCATGGCATGATAAATAGACGTTACATGCAAATGATAGCTTTAGTGTCGGTTTCCATATCGGCCAGTTATATACCTCTTTGTCTAAGTGGAACTGTAAAAATGACAAATTTCCTCCAGTAGAACAAGTGGAAAGCCTGTTTCACTGAATCGGTTATGGAATCAGTTTCATGCAGTTTCAGAAGCCAAACATTAATAGAGAAGAATTGTGCAGCACCACTGTACAATTGACAGCACTGGGGTCGTGATAGAAGGAACATCAACAATGTAATGTTTTCGGTTATTAAAAAAAAAAAAAAAAAAAAAAAAATAAACAATCATATGCAAAAGTCTCCTACGTCTGGTGATCGGATGGCAATTGTGAGGACAGAAAGAGAAATGAGAGAGGTCAAACGGCACAAGTAATAAAAATGAGAGAGGTCAGAATAATAACCAAAGGAATGAGAGACATTGTAGGAGAAATAATAATAGTTTTATATGAGAAATTTCATGAAAAATTGTTGCATGATCTTATGATCAGTAACATGCTGCGTTGCAACAGATTCATTTCATTAGTGAAGGAACTTGATAGACAGTTGTATCTCTCACATGAGATAAGTTAGGATGAATGATTCTGTTTTCTGTGCAGAATAGTAATGTCTCGCAGAACGAGGCTCTCATCATGAGGATGAGCATTTAGCGAAGACAATTGTCATAAACATGTCGTAAACATGAGAAATACACCAAATAAAGGATATAATTAAAGTAGAGTTAAAATTAACTTGGAACAAGATACAAGGTGTGATTTGATCCTATTTTGTCTAAAGTGTGTTTATGTCACTGAAAAAGTTGCGACACAATTACAGTAAACATATCATTAACACACGTCGGCAACTCATTCATACACGTCACGAACATGTTGAAAGCATGTCAGCGACCGTAGTGGAAAGCCGACCTTTTAAAAGTGCAGAATAATCGTCTAGCATTGGTTACGACTATTAATAAGTCGTCGATTTGTATTCAACATGTTTCGGATGTGTATGGGATAAGTTGCCGACTTCTGTAAGGATTCTTTTTTTATTTATGAAGCTCCAACTTCCC